>NW_024705019.1:0-57062 GCF_018977255.1 Callorhinchus milii
CCACACCAACTCCCTACCCACCTTCACACTGAGTACCTCCCCACCGTCACTTACACCAATCCCCGCCCCACCCTCACATATCCAGCCTCTCCCCATCCTCACAGACACCAACCCCTCCCCAAAATAACCCACACGCCCCTCCTCACTCTCACGCACACATCTTCCCTATCCTCAGCCACAACCAGCACCCCACCACCCTCACCACCCAGATGCTCCCCAACCTCACACAAACAGCCCCTCCCCAATCTCACACACACCGACCATCCCTACCCTCACTTATACCCAGCCGATCCCCATCCTCAACCTTACCAGCCCCACCCATACTCACCTACACCAAGAATGTCCCACCCACAGACACACCCAGCCACTCCCACCCTTACCTAAACCCAGCTCACCTCATCCTCAGCCACACCGAAACCCTCAGCCCTTCCCCATCCTTACCCACAGAGACGCGCATACAGAAGATGCAGCGAACAGTCAGACAGAGAAGATGTGTGCGAAGGCTGATCAGATGGTAAGGGTGAGCTGTGCATGTGCGAGGGGAGTCATGAGAAGCGGAGCGTGTGCCTTTCCCACTCGTAGGACCACATGACCAATTACGGCTTTGGTTTGCATGGTTGACAGGTGCTGAGTGGGATGATACCCTTCCCCACATGACTGGTCTGTCCTTACAGGTCCTGCCGATGAGCCAGGCCGAGCTATGCTGTCATCAGCAGTGAGTGCCCTGGAATACTGCGGCCCCTCCTGACTCAGTAACCGGACTAGAGACCGTCACGGAGGGTTGACTGATTCTGACATTCTGTGGCCAAACTCCAGATGAGCTCCAGTGAGACTCTGTTCACCTCCAGTCAATGAGGACAAGTGATATCACTGAGAACATTGTGGGCAGTTACACAGCGCAACGCCATCTGCAGCTAATAATTTTTAATTTGAACACAGACTCATCTACAGTAAATGATTATGTGACTGAAATACATGACAGCCTTCAGGAGAGATGAAATAAAAGTGAATTAATTTTTCTGCCTTACCGCGTCCGGCATTAATTGGTGATAACCGGATTGAGGGACTGAGGAATAAAGTTAGTGAAATGAGATTCAGTGGGGAAACTGCTTATTTAAATAAACACATGAAAACGGATAAACAAAACAAAAAGCACTGCAGAAGCTGGAATCTGAAACAAAAACAGAGAGAGCGGGGAAACCTCAGCAGGTCAGGCAGCATCTATGGAGAAAGGAAAGTGAGTCAACGCTTCTGACTCAGTGTCCTGGACCCAAAACTTTGACTCACTTTCCTTTCTGCACAGAGGCTGCCTGACCTGCTGAGTGTTCACAGCTCTCTGTGATTTTGATAGTGGAAAGGAATGAAAATGTATTCGTCCATTATAAAACAACACTGAGGAACAGCACCGAGTCGCGATCCTACGTGAAGGAAGGATAAATAAACACAGATTGTCTGTGGTAGTTGTAAAAGTTTTTTTTGAAGTGAATTTTCTTGGAGCAGCAATGCCGCTATCAGCCAAAGGGAGGCGGTGTTGTACTGTGTACATCGGGTGGGATTATAGTGCAGCACCGCCACCTGCTGGACATATGGCTGTATTGCAGGCGTTAAAGCCATTCCTATCTGCCTGGACTTGGCGTCAATTTCAATTCCCCCCATTCAGTGTGTGATTACTGTGAGTTGTGCGGAGACGGGAATTGTAGATATGTGTGTAGCCATGTACTGTACAGAGAGTGCATTTTGGTCAATGTGTAACCAAAGAGCGTCCGAAAAATGTATATAATTCTCAGTCCATCAAGGGTGGCGATGCGGAGAGTGGCGCAGGGGCTCAACAACAACAACAACCTCAAACTTGTATTTGGACAGAGCCGGGACCAGCCCCACCCGTGTAACTGCTCCCTGTAGTGTAGGTAAAGGGAACAGGACCCGGCGGGGAGGCCGCGGGGACAGGGTCGGGACTGGTTGTGTGTTGAGTGGATGTGTGCGGTTTGTGTGGCCGTGTCTCCGGGTGTTTACCGTGTAAACATGTGTGTGTGCGGTGCGCATCGGGGCACCGGGCATGATCGGGCGGTGTGCTGTGGTGGGGTGTGTGTGTGAGCCGGTGGCACATGTATGTATTGAAAACGGGGACGTGTCCTCACTGAGCTTAAAGGGAACTTGGGCTCATCCTATGTGTTGTTAATAAGTCCACGCTTCCCATAAACAGTAGTCCCTCACCTTTCTCTCCTGCTCACCCGCTCCCTCGGGCATCTCGCCAACACGTCTGTTGAACAACAGAAACAACTCGCACTTATAATAATAATCCTTGCATTTGATATAGCGCTTTTCACGTCGGGAGGACGTCCCAAAGCGCTTATATTGCGATCTCCACGCAGAGCAGCGACTCAGAGCGTTTAACAGTGGCGGAGCCTGACTCTGAGGCGGGATGGGGGCTGCAGGTGGCCGCAGGATAGTTTTCAGGTGGGAATTGAAATAGGGAAGAGAGGGGCGAAGGAGGAGGGTTTTGAGGGAGAGCGTTCCAGAGTTTTGGGACGCAGTGAGAAAGCACTGAAACGACGACCTCCAATGGAGGGGCAGAGGCTGCGACTGTCGAGCAGGAGCCGGTGTCAGTCTAGCGAAGGCTTCGCGGGTGGGGAATGAGGAGTTCGGGGAGGGAAGGAGGTGTTACGGAGTGAATGGATTTGAATACAAAACGAAGATATTGAAGTCGAAGATCCATATCTAACCTATACGCTAAAGTGCCCCAATCAACTGGTAATCCCTCCCTCAATCCCCAAAGCCCAATCATTCTGTGCACAATAGTTGCCTTAATTTCAACCACCATGTTTTCCAACGTCTGCTTCCGACCCATCATTTCTGCGCCATTATTATCATTTCTGCAACATATTCATTTTACACAGAGCGCAAACATCGAACAGGTGGTATATTTACATATATATATTTGTGTGTGCGTATGTACAGGTATGCATATACAAATCCGCTGTCTGTCTGCCTCCCCAGTTCCTCTCTCCACAGGCTGCAGATCATCCAGAATTCTGTTGGAGCCCGTCTAATGGAGGCAGCGTTTTGTGGGTTGTGGAGTAAACAGTTCGGGAACGCAGGGCGGTGTTAGGACATGAAGGGATTCGAGAATATTGAAATTAATCTGTTGTTCATACGGAGACAGTGGACTCTCGCTAGAACTGCCCTGATGGGGCGGGGTAATCTGCACAGCATTTCTTCATCACAGTGATTAAGATCTGATCAAGATTTATCTGCTCCACCACTCCTGAAGTCTGAGGGTCGTGTGAAATGTGCAATTTTTGTTTGATTCTCAGCATGATTTGCATTAACGAGAAAATGTTGCCTGTTACGTGCGACCCGTGGTCTGAGTCCACTTGTCAGGTATTTCCCACCTGCAAATCCCTTCGCACAAGAGGATCCGGGCTGCTGTTAGCGCAGTGTTATTCCTAGTGGGAAAAGGCTCAACCCATTTTGTAAATTTTACTAGTGTTCAAAGACAGCGCTTAAAACTTCCTTTTTCCATTGTTAATGGTCCGCTCGAATCCATCTGCCTATGGGTCCAAGGACCATGGGTTGGGTGTTGACAATTTAAAGAACTCTCAGTGTCCTCGAGGATAGGGATTACGCTGCAAACATACAAAATATCGGTGGATGTGCTGCTCCCTGTCGTCTACAAACTATTACGTAAAATTAACGGTTGCAGAATAGTGACCAGATGTAGGATGCGTGTGAAATATGATAAATGTTTCCTCTTGCAGGCTTGTGGGTGCGCAAACAACTGGGATATTGTTTGGGGGCGAGTACATTAAAATTGTTTCAGGAATCCAGTCTTTACTTGTCTCGGATGTCATCGTCAAAGGGGCCCAGTCACAGCCAGCCGGAGGAGTAGATGGTTTGCCTTTTTGAGCAATTATAACACACCAACATACGGTTGGTTTGTTGTCTGTAAAGATCGAGTGTCCAAAGCAGAAGGAACCTTTTCCAACGATGCGACCTCGAGGACCGAGAAAGGGGATGTTTTGCACATCGCAGCAGTTCTGTCCGCATATTTTGCAGCTTTGTCTGCATCCGAGTTCCCATGGGTTTGGAATGCCAATACCTTTGAATGTCCTTTAACTTCTCCCAGGTGCAAATAAGTATTTTGAGAGGGGGTTTCCCAAATCGTTTGCAACAGTGGCTGGTGTTTAAGTGGTGTATCATCAGTCGTCCGGAAGAATTCGACTGATAAGGGGGTAACAGAGGCAGAGTGTTGTCCATCGTAATAGGAGGCAGTCGTACTCTGAAAAAAAGTTGCAGTCATTTGTCGCAGCTGAGCTTCCTTGGGGTTAATTTTCAGTGCTGCTGCAGCCAGTCGGTTCAGTATTTCGGTCAATGTTTGAATGTGAGTGTCGTAGTCAGCAGTTGCAAGTAAAATGGATGCACAAACTGAAACACATATTCAGAATTCACGCCATTTTTTAATAACAACAGCCACTCGTTTGTGAAAGACCGTCGGGGAGTGTGGAAGCCTTGGGGTCTGCACATCCAGGTGTGTTGCTGGTTATCCAATGTGAATGCAAATTTAAACTGATCCTCATCTCTGATGGGGACACTCCAGAAGCCGTTAGAAATGACAAACGTGGAGAAAAGACAGACGTGTCTTGTTTGACGAGTCAATAGTGTTGGGGAATCACTGACCACTGGGGAACAGGACGGTGTCACTTTATTGTCGGTAATCAATTGTTAACCTCCAACTTCCATCCGACTTTGGTACCGGTCATATGGGCGAGTTGGTGGTGAATGAACCTTCTCGAATGACACTCTGTTGTTTTAACGAGTTAATAATATCAGTACTGTATGGGAGGCGATTCCTGTGTAGGATATTGTTTGCAGGGTTTGTCCGTTAATGGACACAATAGCAGTTAATTTTCCACAATCACACTTGTGCAGAGCCACCACTTAGGGTTGGTCGGCAAAGATTTTTGCCACTGTATTACCTGGGAACTGTCTGGAGGGTAAATTTCATCCTTTTCCATTGCAAATACCGCATGAGAGTGATCAACTGGCGCTGGATATGCGATCTCTCCACCTCCACTGGGATCCCCTGTCCACGGGTATTGATTTGAAAAATGAACTCTCACCGGATATTTTAACAGAGTTTCTGCCCCCAATATCCCTCTCTTCTGGATCGTGTCGGTCGCTGCCGCGCTCTTGTATGTCTAACGTAAACAACCCACTTTCAGCGCCTTGGGACGACCTCCCGATGTGACTACAAATGTAATCGTGTTGTTGTTGTGTTGTTTCCTCATGGAGGATCAGTTTAACCTGTGTCAATTGGACCCGAAACACAGCGCTTCCAGTCAAACCCGCACTATTCCACACATCCATTGGTAGCCGCAGATTCCCAGTCGGAGAGTCAGAGTGTATTATCGCAGCCTCAGACCTGGGGGTCAATTCACATCAGTTGTGATGGTCCTCCATTCACCACAGGTTTAACATAAGGTCTGACTCCCAATACAGGTTCAAATGGTATCCATAGGTTGGGGGATGTTAGTGGGGAGGCCGGGACCCGTCAATAGGCGGTAGGGGGGTCGGGGGGGGGTTGTTGTGGTGGGGGGGTCGGGGTTGTGGTGGGGGTCGGTTGTTATTCTGGATTGGATGGTAAATCGCTGCTGCGGGACACACGGCTCAGACAGACTCTGTCCCGTCGACCTGTCTCTGCTGTGGCCGCTCAGGGCGGTCCATGGATTATTCCCGGGTTTTGGCCCTTCTACACAGCGAACCTCCTCTCTCCCCTCCGACCCTGACGCCTGGTCTGAGGGCTTCTCACAGCCTTCCCAGGGCTGTCACTGCCATTGGGAAAAGCTGACCCCAGGAATCCTCGGCTGTCACTGCCATCCCTGGTTTAGCCTGGACTTTTGGGTGGCGTTGGGCAAGAATTTGTATTGATAAGGAACCTGCCCGAGGGGATCAGCCCCGATACCCTTCACCTGGGGAAGCTCGGAAAGCTCCGAGAGTCGCCTATCGTACCCGGTCGGGCTGTTCCTTAAACCCTGTCCCGCTGCGAGGAAGTGAAATATAAGTAGAATAAACTGTAAAGTGACTACACAGGATTCACTGTAAAGTGAGTACAGGATTCACTGTAAAGTGGCTGCACGGGATTCCTTGTGAAGTGACTGCACGGCATTCACTGTAAAGTGACGACACTGTAAAGTGACTGCTCAGGATTCACTGTAAAGTGACTGCACAGGATTCACTGTAAAGTGACTACACCGGATTCACTGTAAAGTGACTGCACAGAATTCACTGTAAAGTGACTGCACAGAATTCACTGTAAAGTGACTGCACGGGATTCACTGCAACGTCACTACTGTTGGGAAAATTAAACCCCGAGTGCGATCAAAAAACTCGACAAATACCAAATATGGCGTAACACACCTTTGAATGTTTTATTCCGATCCCCAACAGTTAACATCAATCACACAATACAGAGAAAGGTAAATGGTCCAATAAGCAATAGCAGAATCCGATGATTATATCAAAGTAGAACGATTATAATTGACTATATTATACTAAAAACACACGGGTTACAGCAGTTAAGAGATACTCACACTACCGGTGTAAAGGAATCAGCCGCAGCCGTTCTTGTTCTTTCCTCTCTGGAGCCCCAGAAGCTCAGTGATAGACTCACACACTTATGGTGACCCTCTGATCTCTGATGCGGGACTCACTGTCTCCCTCTTGGAGTCGCACTGCTCTTGTTTTGCTCTCCCGAGAGCTGCGCTCGTTATACCCCGTCTCCAAATATCCTTCTCCCAGAGCCCACCTCCTAAACTCATACCAACCCCCCGCCCCCTCCTCACCCACTGCCAACCCCCCGCCCCCTCCTCACCCACTGCCAAACCCCCGCTCCCTCCTCACCCACTGCCAAACCCCCGCCCCCTCCTCACCCACTGCCAAACCCCCGCCCCCTCCTCACCCACTGCCAACCCCCGCCCCCTCCTCACCCACTGCCAAACCCCCGCCCCCTCCTCACCCACTGCCAACCCCCCGCCCCTCCTAACCCCTACCAACACCCCCGCCCCCTCCTAACCCCCTACCAACCCCCCGCCCCCTCCTCACCCACTGCCAAACCCCCCCCCCTCCTCACCCACTGCCATACCCCCAACCCCTTCTCACCCACTACCAACCCCCCGCCCCTCCTAACCCACTGCAACCCCCCGCCCCCTCCTCACCCACTGCCATACCCCCTACCACGTAACCCCCTACCAACACCTCCGCCCCTTCCTAACCCATACTAACACCCGCGCCCCCTCCTAAACCCTACCAACACCCCGCCCCTCCTAACCCTCTACCAACACCCCCGACCCCTCCTAAACCCTACCAACACCCCCGCCCCCTCCTAACCCCTACCAACACCCCCGTCCCCTCCTAACTCCCTACCAACACCCCCGCCCCCTCCTAACTCCCTACCAACCCCCTCCCCTTCCTAACCCCTACCAACACCCCCGCCCCTCCTAACTGCATACCAACCCCTACCCCTCCTAACCCCCTACCAACACCCCCGCTGCCTCCTCACCCCTACAAACACCCCCGCCCCATCCTAAACCCTACCAACACCCCCTCCATCTCCTAACCCCCTACCAACTCCCCCACAACCACCTAAATCCCTACCAAATCCCCGCCCCCTCCTAACTCCCTAACAAACATCCCGCCCCCTCCTAACATCCAACCAACCCTCCCTCCCCCTTCTATCGACCTACCAACCGTTCCGTACTCATCCTAACTCAGTAACAACACCCCCCGCCCATCCTAATCCCCTTCCAATCCCCCGACCCACCTAAACCCGTACTAATCAACTGCCCCCTTCTAACCCCCTACCAAACCCCCTCCGCTTCTTATTCCCTACCAGCCCCACCGCACCACCCCTAACCCCCTACCAACCCCCCGCCCCTTCCTATCCCCTACCAACCCCCCCCGCCACCTGCTAACCCCCGAGAAGTGAAGAGGACGGACGTATTATGATGCGACCGAGGATGGGGCGGTGCGTGATGGTGGGGGTGCGGGGGAAGGTCGGGGAGGGAGCGGGTAACTGAAGCTCAGGCGCAATGGTCGGAATGGCCTCCTTCCCCGCTGAACGCCTCTGATCCTCCGCCTCGCGCGCATTTCTCTTTCCTGTTGATATATTTGGTATTAGTGCAGAATTGGGAACGTTTTGCACCGATGCACTGAAAATCCCGGAGATCCGGGAGTTCATAACGCGCTTCATGTCCTTATACATTGGGGTCTAATCCACCGGTTTCTCTGGAAGTCTCGCGCGGTCGCTGCCCCTCCCGCCCGGGCTCCCTGGTGACGTCACCGACAGCCGCGCCGCGCGTGCGCAGACGCTTCCCCTTTCCCACCCGGACTCGTGGGCCGCGAGTTCGAGCCCCGACACCTTCTCTCCTGGTGACGGTTCATAATCCCGGGGGGAAAAAATCTTCATTTCAATTATTTTTCGCGCTTAAAACAAACAAAACACTCGCGCGACTTCTGGGGCTGAAATTTTTAATTTTAAATGTTATTTCGCCTCGAAATACGAATTGAGGACAATTGACCCCCAAACTTCTGCAGAAACGCGGGAATCGGGTTTGCATCAGTGCGAAACCTTCCTCATTCCTCATTATTCCCAATGATCTCAATGGGGTTTTGCATTGACTTTGTGTTTCAATAATAACCCGCTCTCCGGGTGCAAACACGGGAAAAGCGTTTGAAAGTCCCCGGATCCCCGGGGTTTAAAGTGCACCAGTGCAAAATATCCCTAATTCTGCATTAATCTCAAACGTATCATCCGCTTTTTGCATCAAATCTCTGCCGCTTTCTCACACTCACTCCCTCTTTCTTTCTCACTATTTCTCTCTCTGTCAATCAGCCGCTGGAGGCTCTGCTGCAATGAGTGCAGGTAGTGGCCGGTCCAGGGTTAGGGGCGGTGCTGGGGGAAGGGGCCAGGCCTGGGGGCGGGTCTAGAGTTGGGGGCGGTGCTGGGGGAGGGGCTGGGCCTGGGGGCGTGTCTAGAGTTGGGGCGGTGCTGGGGGCGGGGCTAGGCCTGGGGGCGGGTCCAGGGTTGGGGGCGGTGCTGGGGGAGGGGCTAGATCTGGGGGCGGGGCTGTAGGAAGGATTTCAGTCTGTGGACCGTATTTGGGAATTAAAGCGAGGTCGTCCCCTTCTTAAAGATGGGATGAGGTTTATTTGGGGTTAACCCTCTTTTTATAATAATAATCGTTTAATTGATGTCGCGCCTCATCATATCGTCGAGACGTCTCTAATCGCTTCACAGGATACACTGTAAAGTGTAGTGACTGTGTGTTTTGTGGGATGGGGAGAGGTGCAGAGAGAGAGAAACAAGGAGAGAGCACGTGTTGCAGAGTGTAGTGACTGTATGTTTCACTGGAAAGTGTAGTGACTGCGTTTCACTGGAAAGTGTAGTGACTGCTGTTTTTATGCTCCCTTTTCTGCACACTCTCTCTCTCACACAGTATCTCTCTCTCACTCTCTCTCTCACACACACATCATAGTCTCTCTCTCTCACACACTCACAGTCTCTCTCTCACTCTCTCAATCTCTCTCTCACAGTCTCTCTCACTCTCAAAGACTCACAATCTCTGTGTCTCACACACTCGCAGACTCTCTCTCACACACTCACCGTTTCTCTCTCTCTTACACACAATCACACACTTAGTTTCACACACACTCACAGTCTCTCTCTCACATTCACAAACACACATTTTCTCTATCACACTCACACACTCATAGTCTCTCTCTCTCACTCTCACACACTCTCAGTCTCTCTCTCTCACAGTCTCTCTCACTCTCACTCTCAAAGACTCACAATCTCTGTCTCTCACACACTCGCAGACTCTCTCTCACACACACTCACACACTCACAGTCTCTCTCACACTCGCAGTCTCTCTCTCACATACACTCACAGTTTCTCTCTCACAAACACACTCATAGTTTGTCTCTCACACACACACTCAGTTTGTCTCTCACCCACACTCTCACTGTCTCTCTCTCTTATACACACACTCACAGACTCTCTCTCTTAGACACACACTCACAGTCTCTCTCGCACATTCACACACACTCCTTCTCTCTACCACACTCAGGCACTCACAGTCCATCTCTCTCTCTAACACACACACATTAAGTCTCTCACTGTCTCTCTCACACACTCAGTCTCTCTCTCACATTCACACACTCGGTTTCTCTCTCACACACATTCACAGTTGCTCTCTCTCTCTCTCTCACTCTCAAACTCTCTCTCGTTATAATAATAATACGCCGTTCATTTGATATTGTGCCTTTTCACGTCTTCTTGACGACTCGAAGCGCTTCACATAATAGGCCATAAAGTGAAGTGACTGTGTATTTTGTGGGCGAAACGCGGCGGCCAATTGCACCCACCGACGTCCCCACAAACATTCGTGGATTGAAATGACCTTTTTTTTCTTGAGGGTTTTTATCAGGAGCGTGTGTGTGTGTGTGTCTGTGTGTGTGTGTCTGTGTGTGTGTGTCTGTGTGTGAGTTGTGTGTGTGTGTGTGTCTGTGTGTGTGTGAGTGTGTCTGTGTCTGTGTGTGTGTATCTGTGTGTGTGTCTGTGTGTGTGTGTGTCTGTGTGTGTGTGTCTGTGTGTGTGAGTCTGTGTGTGTGTGTGTGTGTGAGTCTGTGTGTGTGTGTGTCTGTGTGTGTGTGAGTCTGTGTGTGTGTCTGTGTGAGAGTGTGTGTGTGTGTGTGTGTACTTCTGGGCGCGATGAGGGGTCTAAACGTGAGACACAGAGACTGTGGGGTGTGAGGTGAGGGGTCGTTACTGTGTCTCTCACACTGACCTGGGAGTGTAGTGACTGTGTGTCACTGTGTCTCTCACACTGCCCTGGGAGTGTAGTGACTGTGTGTCACTTTGTCTCTCACCCTGACCTGGGAGTGTAGTGACTGTGTGTTACTGTGTCTCTCACCCTGACCTGGGAGTGTAGTGACTGTGTGTTACTGTGTCTCAAACCTGACCTGGGAGTGTAGTGACTGTGTGTTACTGTGTCTCTAACCCTGACCTGGGAGTGTAGTGACTGTGTGTTACTGTGTCTCTCACCCTGACCTGGGAGTGTAGTGACTGTGTGTTACTGTGTCTCTCACCCTGACCTGGGAGTGTAGTGACTGTGTGTTACTGTGTCTCTAACCCTGACCTGAGAGTGTAGTGACTGTGTGTTACTGTGTCTCTCACCCTGACCTGGGAGTGTAGTGATTGTGTGTCACTGTGTTTCTCACCCTGCCCTGGGAGTGTAGTGACTGTGTGTCACTTTGACTCTCATACTGCCCTGGGAGTGTAGTGACTGTGTGTCACTTTGTCTCTCACCCTGACCTGGGAGTGTAGTGACTGTGTGTTACTGTGTCTCTCACCCTGACCTGGGAGTGTAGTGACTGTGTGTTACTGTGTCTCAAACCTGACCTGGGAGTGTAGTGACTGTGTGTTACTGTGTCTCTCACCCTGACCTGGGAGTGTAGTGACTGTGTGTTACTGTGTCTCTCACTCTGACCAGGGAGTGTAGTGACTGTGTGTTACTGTGTCTCTAACCCTGACCTGGGAGGGTAGTGACTGTGTGTTACTGTCTCTAACCCTGACCTGAATGTGTAGTGACTGTGTGTTACTGTGTCTCTCACCCTGACCTGGGAGTGTAGTGACTGTGTGTCACTGTGTTTCTCACCCTGACCTGGGAGTGTAGTGACTGTGTGTTACTGTGTCTCTCACCCTGACCTGGGAGTGTAGTGACTGTGTGTCACTGTGTTTCTCACCCTGACCTGGGAGTGTAGTGACTGTGTGTTACTGTGTCTCTCACCCTGACCTGGGAGTGTAGTGACTGTGTGTTACTGTGTCTCTCACCCTGACCTGGTAGTGTAGTGACTGTGTGTTACTGTGTCTCTCACCCTGCTCTCAGCTCTCTCTCTCCCCCTCCCCCCCTCTCTCTGACCACAGCTCTCTGTCTCTCAGTCCCCCATCTCCCCCTCTCTCTAATTTCTGTCTCCCCCTCGCTCTGACCTCTCTCTCTCTCTCTGTCTCTCAGACGAATCTCCTCATCTCCGCGGCTCCCGCCATTTTCAAAAGCCACCGGAACCGGAAAAGGTGCGTGACGCGTCGGCGGCGGCCATCTTGGTAAGGTATAAGCCTAAGCTTGGTCAGGGACGACACTGATACCCTCTGAGTGAGGGAGACGGTGGCGGCCATCTTGGTAAAGGAAGGCAGTGTGGCTGTAAGGGTGTGTAAAGCACTCGCTTTGCAAGCGAGAGACCTGAGTTCAATCCCAGGCAGGTCAGGGCGAATCCTTGGGCAAGTTTCCTTACTCCACACAGAGCCTAATAATAATCCCTCCAAAAAACATAAAGCAATAATAAATCGGTCATTTTCAATCCACCAATGTTTGTGGGACATCGCTGTGCGCAATTGGCTGCCGCGTTCGCCGACAAATATACAGTCACTTCACTTTCCAGTGTGTTCTGTGAAGCGCTTTGGAACGTCCTCCCGACGTTAAAAGCGCTATATCAAATGCAAGTATTATTATTATTATTATAAAGGTGTTTTACCGCTGACCCCTTGGAGGGGGAGGAGCTCAGCTCAACATCACCCGGATCTTAGCTTCTTTCTTCCATCTTCAAAATGGAATCAGCAGATCACTTTCCAGTGGTAATAATCCCTTCGGAATAATAATAATAAAATAATTTGGTCACTCCAACCCCCGGCTGTTTGTGGGGGCGTCGCTGGGCGCCATCGGCTGCCACGTTTCGCTCAGAAAACGCAACAACAACAACAAACATTTTCTACTGCGGCTGAGTTTCACATCAGGAGGACGTCCCAAGGCACTGCACAGTCCGGGATTCGGCCCCGAGGGATGGAGGCAGATAGAGAGAGACTGAGAGAAACAGAGTGTGTGAGAGAGAGAGAGACCGAGAGAGTTGGGGATTTGGACCGAGCTGGGCGTTGGGATCACGAAGGAGTGGAAGGTTGAGAGGTGGGGGTAGGAGGGTGACCAAAAGCGCCGTCGGTCGAAGGGGAATGTCTTGAGATGGACCTTGAAGGAGGTGAGTAGGGGACGGTTGGTAGGGGGTTAGGAGGTCACAGAGGTAGGGGAGGAGAGCAAGCCATGGAGGGCTTTGAAGGTGAGGACCAGGATATTGAACCGTACCCTCTATGTAATGGGAAGCCGGTGGAGTTGGGCGAGGATGGTGGTGATGGGGCAAGTTGGGGTAAGTGTGCGCGAGGGGGAAACATTGGTAGATAAGAGCTGTGTGAGTGGGACTGGTTGGGGTGAGAGCAGGGGAGTGGAAATATTTGGGGTAACAGCAGGGGGACTAATTGGGGTAATAAGCGGAAAGTGGGATGAGTTGGGTACTGTACCGCACCAGGCTTCGCGACCACATCACTCCCACCCTCGCCCTTGCTCGCTTCCACCGGCTCCCCATCCACCAGAGGATCCAAATCAAGATCCTCATCCTCACCTACAAGCCCATTCACGGCCTCGCTCCCTCCTACCTCTCCAACCTACTAATCCCCTACTTACCTGCCTGTACCCTCCGTTCCTCTGGCTCCGGTCTGCTCCACATCCCCCGCCCCAACCGCCCTACCATCAGTGGTCGGGCCTTCAGCCTCTCAGCCCCGAGGCTCTGGAACTCCATCCCCAGTGCCTTCGCCGCTTCCTCCTTTTCTTCCTTCAAGGCCGGTCTCAAGATCTTTCTCTTTGACCGAGCCTTCAGCTCCCCTTTCGACTCTCTAACCCCTCCTCGCTCCCTCCCTTCCCTCCCCTCACCCTGACCATGTCCCCCAATGCTCGGATCTGCATCCAACTGTACAGCGCCTCGGGACGTCCTCCTGACGTCAAAGGCGATCTATAAATGGAATCTTGTTGTTGCTCTCTCACACAAACACACTGACTGCACTCCCACACACACACACACACACACACACACACACACAGACTGCTCTCACACACATATACTGACTGCCTCACACACACACACACTCACTGACTGCTCTCTCTCACTCACACACACACACACACACACACTGACTGCTCTCACACACACATTGACTGCTCTCTCTCTCTCACACACACACACTGACTGCTCACACACACACACACACACACAGACTGCTCTCACACACATATACTGACTGCCTCACACACACACACACTCACTGACTGCTCTCTCTCACTCACACACACACACACACACTGACTGCTCTCACACACACATTGACTGCTCTCTCTCTCTCACACACACACACTGACTGCTCTCACACACACACACTGACTTCTCTCACACACACTGACTGCTCACACACACACTGACTCTCTCTCACACACACACTGACTGCACTCCCCCCCCACACAAACAGACTGACTGCTCTCCTACACACACACACATACTGACTGCTCTCTCACACACACACACACACACACGTACTGACTGCTCTCCCACACACACACTGACTGCTCTCACACACACACACTGACTGCTCTGAAACACACACACTGACTGCTCACACACACACTGAGAGCTCTCTCTCACACACACACTGACTGCACTCCCCCCCACACACACAGACTGACTGCTCTCCTACACACACACACATACTGACTGCTCTCTCTCACACACACACACACACACGTACTGACTGCTCTCCCACACACACACTGACTGCTCTCACACACACACACTGACTGCACTGAAACACACACACTGACTGCTCTCACATACACACACACACACTGACTGCTCTCACATGCACACACACTGACTGCTCTCCCCCCCCCCCCCCCCCCCCACACACACACACACATACTGACTGCTCTCCCACAAACACACTGACTGCTCTCACACACACACACTGACTGCTCTCAAACACACACACCGACTGCTCTCACATACACACACACACTGACTGCTCTCACATAGACACACACACTGACTGCTCTCTCACAGACACACTGACTGCTCTCTCTCGCACACACACACACTGACTGCTCACATATACATTGACTGCTCTCTCACACATACACACTGACTGCTCTCACAAACACACACACACTGACTGCTCTCACATACACACACACACTGACTGCTCTCACATACACACACACACACTGATTGCTCTCTCACACTCACACTGACTGATCTCTCTCGCAAACACACACACTGACTGCTCACACATATATTGACTGCTCTCTCACACACACAGACTGACTGATCTCACACACACACACACATGCTGATTGCTCTCACACACACTGACTGCTCTCTCACACACACACACATACTGACTGCTCTCACACACACACAGTGACTGCTCACACACACACATATGACTACTCACACACACACACACACACACTAACTGCTCTCTCACACACACACTAACTGCTCTCACACACACACACTGACTGCTCACACACACACACACACACTGACTGCTCTCTCTCACACACACACACACACTGACTGCTCTCTCAGACACACTGACTGCTCACACACACACTGACTGCCCTCTCTCACACACACACTGACTGCACTCCCAGACACACACTCACTGACTGCTCTCCGACACACACACACTGACTGCTCTCACACACACTGACTGCTCTCAAACACACACATTGACTGCTCTCACATACACAAACACACACACACACAGACGGAGACTAAGAGAGAGCCTGAAATAGGGAGACGGAAATATATAAACTGAGAGGGACTGACAGAGAGAGAGAGAGAGAGAGAGACTGTGAGAGAAAGTGCATCAGTTGTGGTCGCTTACAGCAGTTTAGCAGTGACTGAGGGTCGGGGCTCTCCAGCCGCCCGCACGGCCGTAGGCGGTGTGTGTCAATAACGGTCCCCAGAGCAGAGATGTGAGAAGAATCAGGATCAACATCTTTAATAATCAGTCACTACAGTGTCCAGAATATATTCCATATTACACAGACTGTGTGGACAGTCACTGCCTCAGTCAGTGTCACACATCCACTAACAGCTCAGCTCTGATTCCCCGCAGTGACTTCAGCTGATTCTCTCCGTCTGAACTGAACCCATTCCCCCACAGCCTGAAACACATTAAACAGGAAATAAACCCATGGGATAATGGTACAAACTGTAAACTGTTCACGTCGCAGTTTAATGAATAAATAAATCCCTTCAAACTGTTCCCATTCTGATACACAGCCCTTTCTCTGTGTGTTTATCACATTAAACGCTGACACAGACACTCACCCGATCCCTCCCAGACTGGTGCAGGTCTGTATGAGGCGGCGGAGAGCGGAGACAGAGCCGTCTGTGAAGGAGTTAGACCTCAGGTACAGGAACCTCAGTGAGCGGTTTGTACTGAGAGCGGAGACCACATCATCAGTGCAGCCATCGGTCAGACTGTTACTGTCCAACCTGGAGATCAGAGACATAGAGACATGACAGGGATCAGAGTAAACACTGTGGGTATAACCCACTGTCACCCACTACAGGCCGTCTCCCACAGAAGGAAGAGGCAATAGAGTCCACAAGCGGATACAGAGATGGAAATGACCCTCAGACAGACCCTGCCCCCAGCGAGGGGACCTCAGAAGGTTTTCACAATATCCAGATATAATATATTATGTAATAATAATCCTTGCATTTGATACAGCGCCTCATCATGTGTTGGAGACGCCTCAGAGTTTTCAAAGGATACATTGTAAAGAGAACTGATTGTATATATTTCGTGCGAAATATTTTTTGAAGGAATTATGAACCCTGAAAAGTGAACTGCGAGCCGTCTAACAACCATATTGTGATTGACTGTGTGGCAAACAGACACGAGTGGAGTAAGGAAACATCCGTAAGGTTTTGCTTTGCCAGGAATCACCCTCAGACCCTCTCGCTCGCGAGGCGAGGGCTCTAACCACTGAGCTACAGGGCTCAGACTGCAGTGTGTGAGCAGACACAGACTAAATCAGGGCTGAAGCTGGATAGACGTTATTCTGGGTGAGGTTTTGTTCAGATGTTTCGACTGTAACCATACCAACAAAAAACTACCTCAGGACATAAATATTTCCCCAAAATTTTGCATCCGGGAGCCAAAGCCAGTTGGCAATATGGATGGAATCATTGAGCTGAGTGAGTTAAACGTCCCAGGATTAAGGAGGAAGCCTCAACATCATGCATGTCTGAGCCGGACTGGTTACAGGAATGCGCACACCCTCACATATGATACACAAACACACCAAACACACGCATGTACACAAACATACAAAAACAAACACGCACACACACGTACATAAACACATGTATGCAGAAACTTACCAACACACACAAATACACAACAATAGACAAACACATATGCAAGCATACACACATACACGCACAAAAACATAACCAAACCCACCACACTCAATCACACACATACAAAGGCACAAACACACACAGAAACACACGCAAACACACATCGACACACACACAAACAAACAACACATACATACATCGCACACTCCCACACACAAGCACACACAGAATATATACATAAATACCACAAATAGAAAAACATGGAAGCTGACGAACGCATACCCAGAAACACAACGTGCATAAATACAGATACCAATACACAAACACACACTGCTCAGTACTGCTCCGAGCTCCCAGTGAGGCTGCTTCTAGATTCGCACAGATTTCATCTTGAAAGTCCCGCAGTGGATCAAAACCTTCCCCTGCCCTGTGCCTCCATTCCACACACACAAGTCTCCAGTCAGATGTGGAACTGTCAGGAGGTTGGTTTGGAGAGTTTGAAGCCTGATGACAGGTTTGTGTGTGTGTCAGACACACGGCTGACAGTAGTAGAGAACTACAAACCCACAGTGTGTGGAGGGATTGACGGGACCAGGGCAGGAGCTTCGGGATTAGATACAATGGGAGCGGGTTTGGGGCTTGGAGCCAGTTTAGGGGTCGGAGCTGTGACTGTCTCACCAGAGCTGAGGTTTCCAGCACATGGTTAGATGACTACAAGTACTATGCATCTAACTTCTGCAACCCTCCCCATTTTCATAACCCTGTACTTAGCCCTTCTTTCTATATATGTAC
The DNA here is from genome assembly GCF_018977255.1 of Callorhinchus milii. Lineage (NCBI taxonomy): Eukaryota > Metazoa > Chordata > Chondrichthyes > Chimaeriformes > Callorhinchidae > Callorhinchus > Callorhinchus milii. Next base: position 18,098 of record NW_024705019.1, read on the forward strand.
AACCTATGTTAAGGATCCCTATTCCATCTGACTTATAAGGACTCAAGTCCTTCTCTCCCTCTCCCGTCATTGAGAAACAATATAACTTATTATCCTTTGTTAGAATTTATAAGAATGCAAGTTGTACAAAATAGCAATATAATAATCCTTGCATTTGTTTTTCACGACGCGAGTTGTTCGAATCTGGAACTCATTGCCTGAAACGATTCGGCAACAACTTTTAAAAACGTGGTGGGCGGATATTTGAGGAGGATGGATTTACATAGTTATTCGGATGGGCTGGGGAGTGGGATTGACATTACATTGCTCTTCTGAAAGAGATTCGTTGGGCCGAATGGCCTTTTTGTGCTGTATGATTATATGACTCTATGGTTTCTTACGATTACATGTTGAGAGTTTGATATAAAAGTTGGGGTGTGGCCTCACACTGTCACAGCGATTTCTGTCACAATATTCAGCCGCACTGATCAGACAGTCACAATAAACACATATTGGAGTCATTCAGACTCTGGAGACACAGTGTTACTTACCACAGACTCTGTATTTTCTACTCCGAGTTCCTCAGAGCCTCACACAGTCGCTTCACTCCACAATCTCCCAGTTTATTATCACTCAGGTTCAGCTCCGTCAGTGAGTGGTTTGTGCTGAGAGCGGAGGTCAGATCCTCGGTACAATCAGCTGTCAGATGGTTACTGTCCAACCTGGAGATCAGAGACACAGAGACATAACAGGGATCAGAGTTAACACAGTGTGTGTAACCCACTGTCACTCAAAGTTTGTTTGATGCCGGACAGTTTTCAGCAGAGCGCACACACATACAAACACGCACACGTGCCTACGTAGACAGAGATGCGCACACACAACTTCACAAACGCACTCAACCGCACACATACACATGCGCACAAACAAACACATGACCTGACCCACAGACAAATACACACAAAGACAAGTTTACACACACAAGTGCACACAAACGCGCACACACAAACACACCAATAGTACACTCACACAAAAACACATGCACAGATACACAAACATATACACACGAACGCATAAATATGCACAAACACAATAGCACACACAAACACACACCACACGCGCAAACACATACTCAGAAACACACAAGCACACCCAAACACACAGATGCACACACACATGCACGCACCAAAACAAACACAGAATCACAGACATGCAAACACACAGACACACTTCCACACAAATAAAAACATGACACACATACACAAACAAACAGCATGCACACACAAACACAAAACGTAAAACAGACAGGCAGACGCACACAAAAAAATTGAAGAATCCGCAGACATAACGCAACATACAATCACACCGAAGCCCACACACAAAAACACACACATACACACTATCAAGCTTACACACACATGCGCGAACACAAAAATATGCATACAAATGCACACACACACATGCACACAAACATACAAATAAACATACAAGCAAACACACAACCATACACACAAGAACACACAAGCGCGCAAAAATAAACATAAACACCCACGCATACACAAACATACACGCACGCACAAACAAATACACACACACAACAAATATTCACACACAAACAAACAAACAGACACACATACGCAAATACACATCCCAAAACAAAAACATAAACATTCACGCATGAACACACACGTACGCAGATACAAACACACTCACAAACGCTCACACAATCACACACATGCAAACACACATACAGACATGCACAAACAAACAGACACAAGAACACAAATAACCACATAGATAAATAAATAAGCATACACAAAAACAAATTCACAAATGCACACGCACATGCACACACAAACACACAGAAACACGCTAACACACACAGAATCGCACATAAAGATATACAGTCACACACTTAAAAACCCACAAATACACATACAAACGCCCACTCAAAATGCACACAAACACACACAGACATTCATAAACGCACACACAAACACACACGCGAAAACGCACTCACAAGAACAAACACAAGCACACATACACACAAGCACACAGACACATACGAAACACATACCAACAAACACACACAGAAAATACACACTCAGACACACACACACACACAAACACACACGGATACGCAAAAACACACACAAACAAAAGCACAAACACAAACACACACATGCCAACACATCCACACACAAACACACACACGCAAACACACAGAGAAACACACACATAGATATATGTACACGCACATTGACACAAGCAAAGAAACATACAAACAAACTGACACACATATAAATGCACACAAACATATACGCACAAACACACACACACACAAACGCAAACACAGACAGGAAAACACACAAATACACATATAAACATGCAAACACTAAGAAACGCAAAAACACACACAAATATACTCCAACACAGACATGCAAACACATACGTATACACAAACAAACATACACAAGCACATACACAAGCGCACACATACACACAAACACAGCCATACGCACAAACAAACACGAACAAAAATACACACAGAGAGGAACACGCAACCATGCACAAAAACAAATTCACAAACATAAATACACATTCACACACAGATACATACAATCACACACACACAGAAACACACAAACAATCACAGAAACTCACACGAAACAAACACAAGAAACAAGCATAAACACACACAAACAACACTTAAAAACAGATAAACAGATACAAACACAAAATCACACCAACAAACCCAAAAACACAAAAAATACACACACAAAAACGCACACGCGCAAAATAACACACATACAAACATACAAACGCAAACACACAGAAACAAGCACAAAATCACACACTCACAAACGCGCACATAGAGAAGTACATCGAAGCAAACATACAAACACACACATACACACGTACACACAAACTACACAGAAACAAACACGGTGCACACATACATAAACACACACAAAAACACACAAGCTCAGCAAACATAAACACACAAAAGCCCACACAGGCACACAAACACGCACACAAAACAGAAGCACACAAATAGAAATACACCCACACACACAGAATTACAGAGACACATAGACACACACAGAAACACACACAAAGACACACACAAACACAGAAACACACACAAAGACACACACACACTTAGAAACACACACAAAAACACACAAATACACAATCACAAATGTACACAAACACACACAGCAACAAACACAGAATCAAAAGACACAAATGCAGACACACACGGACACACACACGACACAAACACACAGACACCCACAAATACACACACCCACCAACACACATACACACACACACACGTGCACACAGACACACACACATAGACAGAGACACACACATTAATCCATGTTGAGAGTTTTATGTAAACGATGGTTTGTGGCCTCACACTGTCACACCGATTCCTGTCACAATATTCAGCCGCACTGATCAGACAGTCACAATAAACACATTGAGATATTGGAGTCATTCAGACTCTGGAGACACAGTGCGTTACTTACCACAGACTCTGTATTTTACACTCCGGGTTCCTCAGAGCCTCACACAGTCGCTTCACTCCACAATCTCCCAGATTATTGTACCCCAACCTGGACACAGGGACACAAACACAGGGAATATGGTGTACCAACACAATACACATTGACATGTATATACAGGAGCCTTTCACGTGGGGAGCAAGTCCCAAGGCGCTGGGTCCAGGGTCAGAGAGCCCACGTGTACACACATCACAGTCTATCTCTCTATTTCTCTCTCTCTATCCGACTTTCTCTTTCTCTCGCTCTTTCTCTCAGACACTCTCTCTCATTCTCTCTCTCTCTGTATCTCCCGCAAAATACAGCCACTACATTTAATGTATTCTCTCCACTGTCTCTCTCTCAATATTTCGCAATCACTTTGTCAGAGTGTCTTTCTGTCTCTTCCGCAAAACACAGTCACACGCCTTTATAATATATACTCTCTATCAGTCTCGTTCTTTCTGTCTCCCAATCTCTTTGTCCTCTCAATCTCTCTCTCTAACTTCGTCATTCTGTCTTTCTTTCAAACTCTCTCTGTCTCTCAACTTCTGTCTCAGTCTGTTTCTCTCGCCGTCTCTCTCCCACAAAACATTCACTATATTTTATAATATATTGTCTTTCGCTGTCTCGCTCATTCCCCTTCTGCGTCTTTCACACTCTCACGCAGACTCTCTCTCCTCGTGGCTACCATTCTCTCTCTCAGTCTTCTCTCTCTCTCCCAGTCTATATCTACCTATCTCACAAACCACACAGTCACTACACGTTATAACATATTCTCTCACACAGTCTCTCTATTTCTCTCAATCTCTCTCTCACAGTCATTCTCTCTCTCGCTCAGTCTCTCTCTCGTGGAAGGCCAACATCATGCATGTCTGAGCCGGACAGGTTGGATCAGTGCACGCACTCGCACACAAACTCACAAACAGACACACAAACATACACGCACACAATTACGCAGGTACACACAACAACAACAATAAGATTCCATTTATAGAGCACCTTTCACGTCGGAAGGACGTCCCAAGGCGCTCTACAGTTGGGTCAGGACCCGAGCATTGGGGGGAGATAGTCAGAGTGAGGGAAGGGAGCGAGGAAGGGGGAGATGGTCAGGGTGAGGGGAGGGAAGGGAGGGGGGGAGGAGGGGGTAGAGAGTCGAGAGGGGAGCTGAATATACGGTCAAAGAGAAAGGTCTTGAGACCGGTCTTGAAGGAGGAAAGGGAGGAAGCGGCGAAGGCACTGGGGGACAGAGTTCCAGAGCCTCGGGGCTAAGAGGCTGAAGGCCCGACCACCGATGGCAGGGCGGTTGGGGCGGGGTATGTGGAGCAGACCGGAGCCAGAGGAACGGAGGGTACGCGCAGGTAAGTAGGGGGATAGTAGGTTGGAGAGATAGGAGAGAGCGAGGCAGTGAATGGCCTTGTAGGTGAGGATAAGGATCTTGAATTCGATCCTCCGGGGGATGTGGAGCCAGTGGAGGGGAGCGAGCGTGGGAGTGATGTCGTCGCGGTGTCTGGTGCTGGACAGTCGAGGCCGCGAGGAGAGAGTTCCCTTAGTCCAGCCTTGAGGTGATAAAGGCGTGGACCAGAGTTTCAGCAGCGATATTCCGGAGGTGATGGAAAGCGTTGCCAGTTGTGGCGCTGATATGAGGGAGAAAGGATAGCTCAGGGTCGAACAGAACCCCAAGGTTCCTGACTGGCTTTGAGAGATTTGCAAGAGCAAACATACACATATTCATACACACATACATGCGCCTACACACAAACACACATACACACACAAACGTACACACATACATACACAATACACAAACAGACACGCGCATGTACACAGACATGCAATAACAACGACACACACATATATATGCACACACCAATACACATACGTGTACACAAACACACACACAAATACACAAATGCATACACAGAGCACACAAACAGACACGCATGTACAAACAAATAAAAAACACACATCACACTTATACGTACACACATGCATACGCATACACACAGACAGACACACACGTTCACACACATAAACACACACACATACAAACAAACATACATACCTACACATACACACCAACAAACAAACACCTATAAAACACCGCACACAAACACAGGTAAACACACAAACACTTAAATACAGCACACACCTACAAACGTGCAAACATACACACAGAAACACATGCAGAGAAGCAGACACAGCTACACACAGAAAAAAGACGCACAAACACACACCGACACACAGACACACACCACACACAGGAACTTACAAAGAAAAGCCACACAGACACATCCGCAGAAACACACACACACACATATTCACAGAAACATAGACATGCATAAACACAAATGCAAAAATAGACTCCCATGGAGGATGCATCTAGATTAGTACACAATTTATCTTGAAAGTCGCTCAGTAGATCGAACGCTGCCCCTGTCCTGGAGAAAATGTGACTCGATTACACCCCATTCCACACACACTAATTTCCAGTCAGATGTGGAGCTGTCAGGAGGTTGGTTTGGAGAGTTTGAAGCCTGAGGACAGGTTTCTGTGTGTGTCAGACACACGGCTGGCAATAGTAGAGAACTACAAACCCACAGTGTGGAGGGATTGACGGGACCAGGGCAGGAGCTTCGGGATTAGATACAATGGGAGAGGGTTTGGGGCTTGGAACCAGTTTAGGGGTCGGAGCTGTCCTCATGTCACTAGAGCTGGGGTTTCTGGTACATGGTTTCTTATTAATACATGTTGAGAGTTTGATGTAAACGATGGTTTGTGGCCTCACACTGTCATACCGATTCCTTCCATAATATTCAGCCGCACTGATCAGACAGTCACAATGAACGCATTAAGATATTCGAGTCATTCAGACTCTGGAGACACAGTGCGTTACTTACTTCAGACTCTGTATTTTACACTCCGTTTTCCTCAGAGCCTCACACAGTGGCTTCACTCCACAATCTCCCAGATTATTGCTCTCCAGCCTGGACACAGAGACACAAACACAGGGAATATAGTGTAACAACACAATACACATTGACATATATATACAGGAGCCTTTAACGAGGGAAGCAAGTCCCAAGGCGCTGGGAACAGGATCAGACACATTTGCACAGCTGACAAGGTCATCAAACAGCTGATATTTTTATTAATTCACGTGTTGTCCATCAGGTGACCCGTGGGATGATGCCGGGATGGGTGTGCCCGAGAGGAGGTGGGGTGATGGGTGATGAATTATTCCCACTCCGCAACCATTTCGATCATTCCAACTTCACCTCCGCCACTCCCTTCCTCCCTCCCGCCCTCCCTCACTCCTACTGCTCCCTCTCTCCTTCCTCCTTCTCCTTCCCTCCATTCTTTCACTCCCTTATTCTTCTCACATCTTCCTTCCTCTCGCTCCTTCCTCTTCATCCTGCCTCTCACACACTCCTTCCTCTCACTTCCTCCTTGCTCTCCATCCTTCCTCTCCCTCCCTCCTTTCTCTCCTTCTTCTCCTCACTTCCACCCTTCCCTTATTACTCTCCCTGATTGCCTCCGCTTCCCTCCCTACCTCCTTTCCCTCCCTCCTTCCCTCCACCCTCCTGCACTCCATACCATCTCACTCCTTACCTCCCCTCGTCTTTCCCTCCTTCCCTTCCATCACTCCTTTATCTCCCTCCTTTATCTTCCTTCCCTGTTTTCTTTCCCTACCTCCTTACTCAGCCTCCTACCTCTCCCTGCCTACCACCTTCACTTGCTCCTTCGCCTCCCTTAATCTTTACTCTCCATCCTTGCTCAAGTCCCTCTCTCCTTCCCCTCAGTCATTCCTCTCCCCCCCCCCCCCCCCCCCCCCATGCGCCGACTCCTGAAACTGCCCTGGGATGATTTTCACCAGAGAGGCCGCAGTGGAAGCTGAAATGTTGGGAATGGTCTCGGGTAATGATAAATCACAAGAGTGCCTGATGTGGCGCACGGGCGGCCAGTTGGCCAAGCTGGATGTAGCACGCGGACATTTACCAAATCTGAAAGAAGCCCACGGCAGCCAAAAAGTTGGACCAGACCGAATGGTAATGTCTAAGAGCTTGACAGGAAAGGGGTTGCAAGGTTCGAGTGGCACGCAGTCTCTGCGGCAACAACAGCAAAACATGGTATTTGCAGCCGCTTCCACATTAGGAGTAAGTCCAAAGGAGATGTACAATGAGGGGATTGCACCAGAACTAGCAGTTGTGACCAGCAGAGGGGAGGAGGGCAGAAAATTGGGAAGGGAGGATGATGGAAATCACATGAAAAAGGGCGTTCTTTGAGATGGGCTTTGAAGGAGGCAATGGTGGGCCAAGGTGGTGGGGCTCCAGAATGGAGTTCCAGAGAGTGTGGGCAGAGAGGCTGAAGGTCTGAACGCTGATAGTGGAGTGGACAGGGCGGGGAATAGGGAGGAAGCCAGTGTTCGCCGAGCAGAGGGAATGGACGGGTTGGCAACTTTGGTAATCACCCTTTCCTCCCTCCCTCACACCCCAGTATTGCAGCTCCCTGGGTCGACTCCTGCACCCTATAGGCCTCTCTTCTACTCTGGTTTCGTGACTGAGGCCACACAGAGCTCAATCCACGCCTTCAAACAGCCAAGTTAGTATTGCAATTGCTCGGGCTTTCCAATCCATGGCTCAGGTTTACCAGGCCTGTTGACAGAAAGCATTCTAACAGTGCAAGTGACTGCTGTTCAGGCCGTGAGGAGCCGGGCCACATGCTGTAAGGATCATTGGCCGAGTGAGTGAGCTTTGTTAACTTTGTCAATCAGACCTCCTCCCAATGATGGACACCAGCTCTTGTCTGTTGGGAGCCCAGTGGGTTGACAAGGTGGTGTTTAGGTGGTTATAAAGCGGTAAGGCATTTGTCACCAAGACGTTCACTTTGGGGACTGAAAGAGGAGGGCCTGAGACCTGGCCGCATGGTGAGAGCAGGGCTGGTGTAGGGAGAACTTTTTAGTGTCTTTCAAGCTGAGCTGATAAGCATGAGCACAGTGAAGAATAGTGGGGAAATTTGAGTGAGAGCGGCGGATTTAAGAGATACCGACTCTGACTGTGATTTGTCACTAAAGTCACTGAAAGTTTCATTGTGTGAATAAACTGCTTGATGAACTAAACATGTCTCCATGCACATCATTTCTGTGGCTCAAGTCATCCACAGTTCAATTAATAATAGTTTTCGTATTTGATATAGCACCTCTCGCATGATAGACAATCTCAACGTGCTTTACACGGTTAAGTGTAAAGTGCAGTGAAAGTATGTTGAGTCCAAAACATCAGATTGACATCCAACAAGTGCATATTTGAGCCTCACCAGGTGTGAACTTCCTGTTGAGCAGCACAGCTCAGAATGTCATGTGTGAGAGCATTTCCACCATCTCCCTGCCAACTGCTTGCATTTCCCATCTCATTGAGTCATGATGCCACCAATTGTTGGTGCGGAACTTAAGCTGCAGCTGCTGATCTCTCTACTAACCAGTCAAGGTGGATTCCAAACACTGGATATATTAACGTGTTGCCACTAACTCAGCTCCAGGTAAGGCCTTCCAGCAGCTGTCACCACAACATAGAGATACACACCCTGTTCTGAATCACACAAACTGCAATGCTGAGCACTGAGAATTGGAGCAATTAAATATTCTGAGACGCTTACCCATTTGAAGGACATTATATAAGTATAAGTTATTGTTGATTTATAGAGAGAATATAAACACTGGTCTGAATCATATCACCTGCAGGACTGAGCTGTGATGATTTACACAGAGAATCTACACCAGCAATGACTCATTGCAACTGCAGAGCGAACTGTGAGACATTAAATGTACCATTGAAATTAGATAAACCCTGAAGAATCTTGCTACAAAATAAACTATGATTAAGTTAATATCGTGACAACAGCTATAAATGGACTGGAGGCTGTCAGGGGCTGAGACCAGCTGTTGTGTTGTGTGTAGAGTCAGGTGTGGCTGCGGCAAGCATAGTGGATATGGGTTGTATGACTGGGAGATGGGCAGATGCAGAGATGTCGTAGGTCACAGCCCGGGTGTAGGTGATGGGTCTGATCTTTCCCAGCCAGTTCTAGCCAGTACACACAAATCAGGGCTTTAACATCGAGACTCATTTCAGACAGAATGTGTTTAGGAATTCTTCCCCAACGAGACCGTCTGTATACTAATATATACTCCCAGCGCTCACAAACCTCACTCACTGTGTAATATTTTCCAGATTTCTGACTGTAACCATCAATAAGAACAAACCTGAGATGTCGGCACTTGGGCAGTGCGGGCCCCAGACGCTGGATCTCTTCATCTCCAATGTAACAGCTGTTGAGATCAAGCTTATGTATGGTGTCACAGAGTTGTAACACATGAGACAGCACAGCACAGTCCAGAGGGTTCAATGCAAACCCACTAAAGTCCAATCTCTCCACAGTTCCGAGTGTGTCCTGGACCAGTCTGTTGTTCTGAGACTCAAACACATAGTACATCATGTTCAGCAGCTTCCTGTTACCATCTTTATTCCCTGACTGTTTAATTGCTCTCTCAAAATTCACCTTCAGCCAGGAGATGGCTTCACAGACTGACGCGTTAGGTAACGGCCCCAGGATCTCCTCCAGCTGCCGGGCTGTGTGTGGCCAGGAGAGACCCACAACAAACCGCAGGAAGATCTCAAAGCGCCCGTCGTTCTCCTTGTGAACCTGGTCCAGCAGCTCCACCAGGTTCCTGCAGACGGGAGTCAGGTATTGAGCGAGAGCAGCCACAAACTCCTGGACGGTGAGGTGAGGGAATGTGTACAAAACTCGTCTCCCACGATCATCCTTCTCCAGAATCTCCATCATAAACCCTGAGATGAAAGTTGATGGTTCAAGCTGATGGTGAGAGAAATGTTCATCATCGAACACAATGGTCCTGTTACAGACCCCCTCATAGGCCATCTCCCCGGCTCTCAGCATCACCTCCCGAGGGCTCTCACTCTCTCGGGGATGGTTCTTCAGGATGTTGTAAATGTAACTGGAGTACAGCTGTGTGATGGTTTTGGGGGGAGGCTGTTTCCGCTCTGGATGTTTGAAGATTGGCTCCAATGTGCAGCAGAGGATCCAGCAGTAGGAAGGGTTGAAGCACATGGTGTAAATGATGTCATTCTCCTTCACATATCTCAGCACTTCATATGCAATCTTCTCATCTGCAAAGAAGCGTTTGATGTAATCTTCCCTTCCCTCAGCGAAGAATCCCAGGATTTCAGCCCAGAGGTTGGTGCTGATGTGATCTAAAGACTCCAGGGCAGTTGGGCGGCTTGTGATCAGCACTGAACAGCCTTTCAGTACTTCCTGATGTACCAGAGAGCGCACAATGTCAGCCACGGTACAGAGGCCTTCCGGCCCCGGGCAGCTGACCCGAGGGACTGGGTTTCTTTCAATGTTTGTGAACTCAATCCTGTCCTTGAACTCGTCCAAACCATCAAACACAAACAGCAAATGTTCCGGCTTCTCCCAGATCTTGTCCAGAACATCCTGAAGATAAGGATATGATTCCAGGACCATGGTTTTCAGGCTGGTTTCCCCTTTTATCACGTTCAGGTCACGGAATTTGAAATGAAAGACAAAGTGGATCTGGGGATAGATCTTCCCTGTGGCCCAGCGATACAGAATGTTCTGCACCATGGTGGTTTTCCCAATCCCTGCAATTCCACTCAGGACAGTTGTTCCGAAAGTAGATCCGAACAACTCATCCGGTTGTATTTTCTTCAGCTCCTTCCTGACATTCCTCTCTTGCCACATGATATGTTCTCTTCCTCTCGCCACCAGTTCATGCTCCACCAGCCTCCGCTCACGGGGAGAAGAAGTGACTATTAATTCTGTGTAGCGTTCAGACAGCAGAAATGTCTTGGTTTTCTCCCGTCCTCGCAGGACGTTTACTGACAGCTTCTCATTCTGGGAACGGAGGGTCACTTTGTGCTGTTCCTGAACCTCTTAAAATTTAAAATCAGATCCCATCAATATTGCCGCAGATTTATAACAATAACCCAGTAAAACAAGTGCATACATTCCTTTTGCTACATGCATGCACACACTCTTACACACAAAATGCGGCATTCAATTTTTCACAGCAGTTTCCTACAAACAGCCGTGGATTGAGTGACCAAATTATTATTATTTGTTTCCAAAGAATTATTAACCGCAGAAAGCAATCCGCCAATTGACTGACAAGGGCTTTCACTTTTTTCTGGGTAAACAGTGGCATGTGGACTGAGGAAACGTGCCCAACGTTTCATCCTGACTGGGAATCAAACCCATGTCCTCTGGCTTCCCCATGAGAATGTACAATGCTGAAATGTATTATTCACCCAACTAGTCTTTCCCAGTGTGTATATTATACACAATCCGCCCCAGTCCATATACCCCATCAACCTCTGGACCGCTAGACATCCTTATTTGTCATTTACACATACGATATTTACTTTGTTAATTTGTGAAATGGTTTTCTCCAGTTTAAACAACAACACGTTAGCATTTGTAAGGCGCCTTTCACGTCGGGAGGACCCCAAGGTGCTGGACAGAGGACAGCATTTCAGACCAGAGCAATCTTAAAGCCATTTTAAATATATCAAAGCCGTTATGTCTCACAGAATTAAAATAAATTAAATAAAATTGGCTTCATTTGACATGGTGTATCCCAATGGCCTGAATTGTATCCCAACCTCTCCCGGATCCACTTACTCCAGTTCCCCAGCTGGTGGATTTCCAGAACCATGGTCTGACATTAAAATACCTTCATGTTCTCAGCTCTCCAGAACTCTGCCACATTCACCAGCTCTATTCTGCTGCTCATGCCCACCCCTCCTCTTCCCACTGGTTCAGCATTCCCTCCATCCACCGTCTTTCACTTGCGAAACTCTGGTCCACGCCTTGATCACCTCAAGGCTGGACTATGGGAACTCTCTCCTCGCGGCCTTCCCGGCACCTCCCTCCACACTGCAGGTCATTCAGAACTCTGCACCTCGTGTACTGTCCCGCACCAGACACCGCGACCACATCACTCCCACCCTCGCTCCCCTCCACCGGCTCCCCATCCCCCAGAGGATCGATTTCAAGATCCTCATCCTCACCTACAAGGCCATTCACGGCCTCGCTCCCTCCTACCTCTTCGACCTACTATCCCCCTACCTACGTGCCCTTACCCTCCGTTACTCTGGCTCCGGTCTGGCTCCATTGGTGGTCGGGCCTTCAGCCTCTCAGCCCCGAGGCTCTAGAACTCTATCCCCAGTGCCTTCGCCGATTCCTCCCTTTCCTCCTTCAAGGCCGGTCTGAAGACCTTTCTGTTTGACCGAGCCTTCAGCTCCCCTCTCGACTCTCTACCCCCTCCTCGCCCACTCCCTTCCCTCCCCTCACCCTGACCATCTCCCCCCAATGCTCGAGTCCTGACCCAACTGTGCAGCGCTTTGGGATGTCCTCCCGACGTGAAAGGCGCTCTATAAATGGAATCTTGTTGTTGTTGAGTGTCGCTCTTTGGAATTCTCCGACTAATTCCTGTTGTCTTGGGCATTGTTTCCACCATTTCACAGCAGTGCCTTCGGTCAAGAGCCCCAAATTTCCTCCCACTCCTCCCTGCTTAGTTTCCAAATTGTCTTGCTAACTCCCTGTCGACTTTCATCCTAGGAGAAAGATGTTTTGTTAAAAACAAAATGTTTTCATATTTAATATCTTTTTGATATTGTTGATCTGAAGGACGTTATCATCCATTACACTTACGTCTAAGTTCTTCTGGCACCTTTTCTTCACACCAGCGCTGAAATATCTCAGTGGGAAGCCTGTTACCTGAAGATGTTTAATATCAATTAGTAGTGAAATGAGCCTGACAGAAGTTCAAGCCTTTATTTTGGGGTGTTTATTAATGTCAGTATGGAAGACATTCCATGTGTGGGGGGATGTCACTTAACTCTTTCCCTTTAGCCTTTACGCTGAACTGCAATAGTGTGTTTTGATCAATTGCCTGTCAGACATCAAGATCCGATTCAGCTCTAACTTTCTCTAGATAAATGTCAACAAGACAACAAGACAAGAGCCCTCTCTTGCCTGGACTCCCATCACCACCCCAGGAACTTACCTGCTGGAAGCAAACTCCACATAATGGAGATGGTGATAAGCCTCTGTTTCTTGTTTGATCTGCTTACACCCCAACCCGCTGCCTCCGACAGGCTCGGGCCTCCTACTTTCGCCATGTGCCCTCTCCTCTGTTCCACCATTGTTGGTCGTGCACAGCCACTGCGGCCCGAAGCTCTAGAAATTTCTTCCTCTATCCCTCTGCCTCGCACCGTCCTTCCTCATTTTCAGCTCGCTTATGAAGACCTTCTTCTTCCACGATGCCTGTGATCACCCTCGGTCTCAGGATCATGCTCTGCCAATGCTAACTGCTCTAGGAGGCTGCCTTACATGAGGGGTTGCTATGGAAATGCACGTTGTTGTTGTGCCTCATTTGGCTTTGCCTCACATCAGCAATATTGCCCCCCTCTCCCAAAACCCACGGGTACTGATACATACGTTCATGCCACCACACTTTGCTCCCTGGTTCCCCCACCACTCTTCCCTGCACAAGCTCCTGATTTTCCCCAAATTTGCAGCCGCTTGTCTATCCTACACCAGATTCTGAGCTTATATTTTCCAGCGCTGTATGACTCCACCGATATGTGCATGTTACCACCAGAAAGGTGGACTGTGAACAAGATGGACATTTGCTCTTGCTTCATGTAGCAATTCTTATGTTCTTATCTAGGCAACTGATGGTTGATTGAATGACAGATATCTCTGCTGGCTTGCTACCACCTCCTCACAAACCTTGGTCATAGTGTCAGTGACAATGAAGCCTTGTGTAACCATTCCTTTACTTAACTGCCAATTTCATGCATCCGATACTTGTTATTTGTCAGCCTTTATTCCAGACACTTCCTCAGATCGGATTGACCTGATACGTGTTGCGCGTTATATTTTGGCTGTCATTACACCCCATTCTTCCCGCGATCCATAGCTACTAGTCTGAGAGTGCTGCGTTTCTAGCTGCTTGCATTCAAATGTGTCAAAATCCGTCAACCCCACCAGCCCCACTCGTAAAAACTTCCGCAATTTATGCTGTATCCTACCCTTTTCCTGGATCTCTCTCAGGATTCCCTTCAGCTCTGGGTTACTGTCCTCCATTTTCACAAAAGCTTCCCAGATCCGTCTTTGCACCCGGCTTCTCGCTCCAATTACTAAATCCAGAAGATATCTGGATGCTTCCTGTTTCTGATTTCTGTTTACCCGCTCTCTGATGTGCTAGAAAAACAGAATCAAAAAATGTTAGCTGCACCCACGCTTCTATGATATGAACGGCGTTATTCAATGATCTAGTTTTGGAGTCAGAACTCTCTCAATCTACCCAATTTATCAGCCTTCTGCTGCATATTAACCTGGCTTATTTAGTAGGATTCTTGCCTCTGAATCTGAAACTTATGGGTTTAAGAATAATGTCTAGACACAATCTAGTTTGCCGCTCCAGTGCAAGGCTGAGGATATGCTGCAAATTGTGGAAGGAGCACTCTAGAGTAACAGGCACACGGAGGCCCCTTCCAGCTGTTTAGGTGAATGTGAGATATTTTTGGGGGTTAACCGCTTACACCATCTGACAAATGGGTAAACCCTTCCCCATTACTGAGGAATATTCAGACCAAGTTGAGAAATTTGTTTCCCAACTACACATACAAAGAACAAAGTAGATCTTTGGAATGGAATACGATCTCTCTCTCTCTCTCTCTCTCTATCATGTCACTTACTCATAATCCTTTATTAAGATGGGTTTGATTTAAGGACGAGCTTAGCAGGGACGATCATTGCCATTGAAAATCAGCTGCTGATTCGATTTCGTATTTTAATGAAAAGATTTTCACTCCTCTGAGATAATGAACAACCAGGTCTTTAAACACAGATGTGAGATCAATAGACCTCAGAAAGAAAAGGTTACAGCCTCAGACACCTGCCTATCTCAAGGCTGAGAAATACGAAGGCCGGAAAGGATGGGAAAAAAAAGTTGTCCATCTGTCTTTCTCCCTATCAGTTATTTTCCGAAAGGAAAAGAGCCTGCTCAGGGACACCAGCAAGTTGCACAGTGTGATGGCTAACCCTTTAGCAAGGGGAGGTGGAGATAGAAACTATTGAAATAAAGATGTTACCATGAAACAATTGTAGTCGAAGTGGGAGTGGACGCTTCTTCCCAGCTGGGCGGGTAATATGTATTTTACTGCATCTATTCTGTCAGTTGGGGCTTGTGCGCCTTACTTAGTAAACTGTTGATTATTACACAGACGGATTCATCTGAATCTCTTACATATTAATGTGGTCCATGATTACATGGATAGCTTAGTTATACAAATAGTAATCCTACCATTTGATATGACAGTTCGTCACATCATTGAAACACTGCAATACGCTTCACATTAACGATTATAAAATGTGGATATTTTATGTGCTTATGGTGTATGTTGCCAGCAAATGTAGTAAATCTAACATTAGAAATTGTTGTTCGTGTCGCATTCGGGCATCTGGTCTGGTGAAATGTTCATTGAGGACACGTGATTGCAGGGTTGGAATCGATTTCCCTAATCAATGTGAAGCCTAAGCTTTCACCAAGAACACAAGTTAATTTTAATGTTGCGCAACCTACCGCAAACTCTTTGAATTTTAGTAGCTTCTCCAGCACCGATGTCAAGTCCTCCACACGATCATCCATCACCTCCTTCAGCCTCTGCCTGTAGAAGACGGTCACCATGTGCAGCTCAGAGTCGCTGTAAAGTTCCAGAATTCGCCGAACTGTAGCTTTGTCACCAACTGTTAATATATAAGGTACACATGAAGGACATGAGAGCATTGAAGAACATTACTAGATTGCAGGAGGGAGAAGTCTGTGGGGAAAGAGGCCTGAATGCAATCCAAAGCACCATAGAGCAGCAGGTCGTGTAAGCGCGGGAGGAGTGAATAGGAACGTTGTTGTCACAGGAGATGCATTCATTAAGGGATCAAGTGTATACTCTGCTGTCGAGATCGAGAGGCCAGGAGGGTGTTGACTTCCGAGTGACAGAGTTAGGGATATTTCAAAGCAGCTGGTAAGGAACATGCCATGGGAGGGGACAGAACCAGTTTTCCAGTGACATAGGAAAGGAAGTAGGAGGTTCTGCTAAGTGTGTATTAAAAGCCAGGGGTCAAACGAAGAAAAAGGGCAATCTCCGGATGGCTAAACGGGCCACGTGCTAACATGCCACTGGATTTGGTGATACGTAATGAGCCAAAACTAGTTAACAATCTGACAGCAAGGAAACATTTTGCAAATAGTGATCATAATACGATTGAATTTGACATTAGATTTGAGAGGGAGTAGGAAGAGTCCCAAACCAAGATTTTAAATTTAAGTTAAACAAGCAGCGCGTTGTTTGGATCTGGAAGACATTGCTTGAAACAAAAACAACAACAAGATTACATTTGTATAGCGCCTTTCACTACAGGAGTACTTCCCAGCTGCTGAAAAGGAGTGGAAGCCGAATCCATAACAACTTTTAAGAGAGTTGTCGATATTTTTTTCAGGAGGACAAGTTGCAGGGCTGTGGGGAGAGAGCGCACGGAGTGTGGTTGATCAGGGCTATGGGGAGAGAAAATGGGGGAATGGGTTGATCACGGCTATGGGGAGAGAGCGGGGGAGTGGGGTTGATCAGGTCTATGGGGAGAGAGCGGGGAACGGGAGTTCATTAGGGCGATGGGGAGACAGCGTGCGAGTGGGGTTGATCAGGGCTATGAGGAGAGAGCGTGGGAGTGGGGTTGATCAGGGCTATGGGGAGAGTGCGGCATATAGAATTGTTTTGGAAAAACTATTTTCAAAGAAAAGAAACAATACAGGACAGGTACATAGCCCTAAAATGCAAAAGCCACATGGTGTAGTTAAGCAACTATGGTGTACAAAGAGGATAGCGACCAAGCTAAAAGAAAAGGCTCACTCAAACCCATGACAAATTGGGAAGACAGAGGACTGGGAGAACTACAAAAATTCTACAAAAGGCAACAAAAGTGATAGAAAGAAAGTAATAAGAGGAGCAATAATGGAATATGAAAATAAAACTTCAACGGATATTAAAACTAGTAGTAAAAGCTTTCATAAATCTAATTAAGAGAAAGAGAGTGAGTGGTCAATGTTAATGTGGGACCGCTACAACAACAACAAGATTCCATTTATAAAGCGCCTTTCACGTCAGGAGGACGTCCCAAGGCGCTGCACAGTTGGGTCATGACCCGAGCAGGGGGGAAATGGTCAGGGTGAGGGGAGGGGAGGGAGCGAGGAGGGGGGAAATGGTCAGGGTGAGGGGATGGATGGGAGGGAGCGAGAAGGGGGAAGAGAGTCGAGAAGGGAGCTGAAGGCACGGTCAAAGAGAAAGGTTTTGAGACCGGCCTTGAAGGAGGAAAGGGAGGAAGCAAGGCGAAGGCACTGGGGATAGAGTTCCAGAGCCTCGGGGCTGAGAGGCTGAAGGCCCGACCACCAATGGTAGGGCGATTGGGGCGGGGGACGTGGAGCAGACCGGAGCCGGAGGAACGGAGGGTACGGGCAGGTAGGTAGGGGGATAGTAGTTTGCAGAGGTAGGAGGGAGCAAGGCCGTGAATGGCCTTGTAGGTGAGGATGAGGATCTTGAAATCAATCCTCTGGGGGATGGGGAGCCAGTGGAGGCGAGCGAGGGTGGGAGTGATGTGGTCCCGAAGCCTGGTGCTGGACAGTACACGAGCTGCAGAATTCTGGATGACCTGCAGCTTGTGGAGGGAGGTGGCGGGAAGGCCGGCGAGGAGAGAGTTCCCATAGTCCAGCGAGACTCTAATGGAAAATGATGAAACGGCTTGTTAAATAGGTACTTTAGTACCGAATTTACAGTAGAGGATGAGGACAAAGTCCCAGCCGTAAAGGGCAACCCAAACATAAGTCAAAATGAGGTGCTTAATAAAATCAATACAAATAAAAATGGCAATGCAGAAAAGAATAGGACTCAAGACAGACAAATCTCCAGGACCTGATAATTTCCACCCACGATTTTAAAGGAAATAGACGAAATTGCAGTTGCAATCGTCATAATTTTCCAAAAATCACTAGATTCGCGAATTTTTCCCTTAGATTGGAACATTGTGAATGTCACCCCTTTATTTAAGAAGGAAGGGAGGGGAGGAGAGAGGGTGGGAGAAACCAGGAACCTACAAGCCTGTCAGCTTAACGTAAGTTGTAGGAACAATACTGGAATCCATCATCAGGGACAGAGTGACTGAACAGTTGGACAGATATGAGCTAGTCAAAGAGAGTCAGCTTGGATTTGTGAAGGGTAGGTATCTAACTAATTAGTCGACTTTTTCAGGAGGTCTCTAAAACGCTGGATAAAAACTGTATATGGATTTTGTTTATATGGACTTTCAGAAGTTATTTGAGAAGGATCCCCACAAAAGATTGTTACCGAAAAATGAAGCACGTGCTATTCAATGTAATCTTCTGACGTGGCTTGGTAATTGATTGGGAGGCAGGGAGCATAGGGATAAAGGAGACATTCTCTGATGGACGAGACGTGATAGCTGGTGTCTCCCAGGGGTCTGTACTGGGACCTCAGCTATTCACCATATATAAAACAAATATAACCCAGCTATTCACCATATATAAAACGTTAAAAGCACTCTATAAAGGTAATTTTGTGGTTGTTGTTGTCCACAGATATACATATATAATATATAAATGAATTGAAAGAAGGATTACAAAGTGTTATATCCGATATGGCAGACGACACGAAGTTAGAAGGCTCAGTGAGTTGTGGAGATGGGAGTAGGAAGTTACAAAGGGAATTAGATAGATTAAGTGAGTGGGCAAAGTTGTGTCAGATGAGTTCAATTTAGGGAATTTCAAGATCATCCACTATGGACCGAGAACAGGAAAAGCAGAATATTTTCTGAATGGGGAGAAATTTAGAACTCTGGAGGAGCAAAGAGTCTTGGGTATCCGTATCAACAAATGAAAAAAAAACTAGTTCCCAGGTGCAAAAATAATCAAAAAGGTGAATGGAATATTGGCTTTATCTCAAGATGCCTGGAATCAAAAGGGGGAAGAGCTGATGCCTCAGCTGTATAGACTGTTAGCCAGAACCCATCTGGAGAGTGCGTTCAGTTTTGGCACTGGAGGGGGTGCAGGGCAGTTTCATCAGAATGCTACGAGGCCTAAAAGGGTTAAGTTACGAGGAAAGACTGCTTAAACTTGGATTGTGTTCTCTTGAGTTCAGAAACTTGAGGGGTGATTGGATTGATTTATTTTGGATGATAAAGTGATTCGATCGGGTAGATACAGAGAAGCTATTTCCTCTGGTGGTGGAATCCAAAACAAGGGAGTATAGCCTTAAAATTAGTAATAGGCTATTTAGGAGTGAAATCAGGAAGCATTTTTTTCCACTCAAAGTGTGGAAGAAATCTGGAGTTCTCTCCCACAAAAGGCTGTAGATGCTGGATCCATCAACACCTTCAACAGTAAGGTTATTGGTATTGAGTAATCCTTATTAAGTGTATTAATGTATATCAGGAGAAAGCGGGAAATTGGAAATGAAAATATACGTTGAGGCACACATCAGCCATGATCTAACTATATGGCAGAACAGGCTTGAAAGGCTTTACGGCCTGCTCGTGTTCCTATGTTCTAGGTTCCAGGGTAATTCTATGTGAAGAAACGTAAATTGATTTACGTGGGGACAGAATATACAGAAAATGACTATTATTTGAACGGAAGGAAAATAATATATATGAAAAATTAAAAGGATCTGGTGGTTCAAACATAAATTGATGCTCTCTGACAGTGAGTAAAGCAAACCAGATGTTGGAATGTAACTTAGGATCAACAACAAGCCTAAATCGTGGGGTAATCGTGCCACTGCATCAATCATTGTTGAGACTGTACTCAGAGTGCTGTGTACAGTTCTGTTCGCCGCAGTAGAAAAAGGATATTGGCGAAATCGAGAGGATACAGAGAAGGCCATTCAAACTGGTGAGAGAATGGAGGACTTGGATTATAAGCAGTGACTCAGTAAATTGGGAATGTTCACGATGGAGAAGAGAAGATTGAGAGGCGAACGGATTGCTATCTTTAAATCTCCAAAAGGGGCAAAACAATATAGATCATGGCAGGCTGCTTCAACTTGTCCATAATAGTAAAACCAGAGGACAGACAGAGCCTGCGATGGAATGGGGTTCAATTCAGTACGAATCTATGAAACCTCTTCCAGTGAGTGAATAGTGAACCTGTGGAATAGGCTTCCTGGGGCGAAGATTGAAGCAGCAAATGTTGATTCCTTCAAACGCAGGAAATAACAATAAGGGATAAAATAAAGAGGTAATTTCGGGCACATACGCACATGACTCGAATGTGAACCAGGTGGACCTTGGTATTAGCACTTCTTATGTTGCTCTGTTTATGGATTGTGTCACCAAGAGGGAGCATGTAAATATTGAACAGGAGAGGACCGAGGACAGAGCCCCGAGGAACTTTGCCTGAGAGAGTGCGGGGGCTGGAGGAAAAGCGGTATGTTAACGAGCAACACCTGGATTGAAAGGCAGGTGTGGTTACATAAATTTACCCACCTTTTGGCCGGTTAACATCATGGGTAGCGCCCTCTGTTGGCCAATTTCTGTCCCGTTCCACAGACGCTGCAGTGAGACAAGCTGAGGCCCGGTTGCTTTGCCCTCTGCTGCTCTGTACAGGGGCTTCTCTATAACTGGAGCCTTCCATCCTGTAACAGAGATCAGTATTAAATGGAGCGTGTTACCGTTTGTTCATGTGGTGACACAAATCTTCAGCTAAAGTGTTTACTATCCTTGTTTTGCTGGTGCTTCCCATCATATTCGCTTGTGTCCACAGGAGCTCTTAGATTTCCTCATGATTTCCTCATAGGTTGTGGGGCTTAGAACCACAACCTTCTGATTGAGAGGCCAGAATGCAACCATCGTAGACAAGTAACACACACACACTCAAGCTGTAATGTATAGTAAGGAAAGGCCCAGCAGGGGAATCAACAGCTGCCAGAGGTAACCAGTGAAAGTGATATATGTAAAAGATAGGAAGATTGGTATAAATCAGAACGTTTTCCTTCTGGTACAGTTTTGCTGTATATCCCATGCCTGATCCTCGCAAGCATCAGTGAACGAGCTTTCATCCCCTCTATCACAGTTCTAGATATCTATCCTGGAGTCACGCGGTCTCGGAATTCACCAGTAAATCCACCTGAAGACCTCTCCATCTGAATGAACTTTCAGTAAGTTTCAGAGTCCGCCCTCCCATCATTGTCATCTTCCCCACCCAACCAAACCAGTTGTTTGACTCCCTTTCTCCTAATGTGAGGGGTGCTATTTAAATGTAAAATTGTTGTTGTTACTGCTTTTTCCACAACATAAATACCACGGGTTTCATGTTGTACCCAGATACATTGTAAACTATCAATGTTGTGAAAACTCCAGAACATCAAGGCATTACAATGAACAAAACAATTACGCCTCTTTTTACTCATCTGACAATGTAACACACACCAAGAACTGCCATATAGACTCATCCTGGACAATGTGAGTCCAAGGCCTCGGCTTGGGGTTGAATCCACCGCCTTCCTACACAGGTGAGAGTGTCCGAGCACTGAACCGTGTTATCACATGTAGCACAGTGTCCTGCGACGTGCAGATGCTGATGAGTCTCTTTATTGCACTCTTTCCTCAAGCCGTAAAACAACTAGTTGCATCCTTTACAGTCCCTTTCACAACTAGCGTCCTGCAAAGTCGGTTAATGTATACGCATTCTGGGAAGCTGCTCTGCGTAAGGGTCGCTATATAAATGCAAGTTTTTGTTGCGGTTACTTCTCCTCCCCAATCATTCGGCTTCCTATCCATCATTAGACGAACAGCAGTGTGAAATTGCCACCTCCAACTTCAACCTTCCCTTTGCTTTATTTCACTAACCTGCCCAATTCAGAGCATCCACTGTGCTTTGTATCTAATCTTCTGGTCCTTCTCTTTGAACCTCATTTGTGTAATAATTAGTGAAACTTTATCAGCTCTAACAAGCAGTGTTTCCTTTTATGGGTATTTTCAAACAATGTAACTGTGGGTTCTGCTCTGACTAAGGACCAGGCAGTTTGGGCGAGTTGCTTTCAGCTGCTTAAAAGTCAATAATAAAAGTGCCATCACGACAAAAATAATTTCTACTTGTGTGGAAAGTGAAAGAAAATGGTGGCATTCAGTTGGGAAGAAACAGATTGAGCATTAAATATGATATCCCACACGGTGAAAGCTAGGGACAAACCTTCAGAAAGACCCAGCTTTTCTACACCATCTACAAATTCAACATAGATTGAAACGTGAGTTATTGGGATGAATTATAAACTGGCGTTAGATAAACTGGGGAAACACCAACACGAACCATATAGTCCCCTTCACGCGGTCAGTACCTCGAAGCATTTAAACAGCAGGGTGGTTGCTAAGCTGATTTTTTTTAAAAAATCAGCCGAGTATCTGACACACTCGAAAACCCATCACCAAACCTAACAGTATCCAAACAAAGCTGAGATTTCCATGCATCCCTCCTACACATGGAAATCCCAGGGATAGATTGTTGAAATGGAATAAACATCCACTCGCTTGAGGGTTGCTTCCTGCTTACCTAATGCCGGAGGGTATGATGAGCAGGTTGGCAAGAGCCAAGGCTAAACCGCAACGTGGAACGATTGAGGCAATAGCTGACAAAAGCGTCTGCACAGGTCCTTAAGGTTGTACAGAGGAGAGCAACCAGGATGATGACCAGTGTTAGTGGAATGAGCTATGATCGAGCATGACCTCCACACGAGGGCCCATCGTTGATCAAGAATATTTCGGATTACTCAAGCTCTCGGGCACATTTTGGACACCAATTCTACTTTATACAATGCTTAATCGATACAAACGAAAATTAATGAAACAAATTACATTTAAGCTCTTCCTTAATCACTGGCTCCAGGTTTCTTTCACAGCAGTAAACTTTCAGTAACTGCTAAAGCACAACAAGTTGCATTTATCTTGCGCTGTTCGCAAAAAGTGGCATCTCCAAGCGCATAAACCAGGAACAACTTTACTGTTTTATTTCAGCCACAAACAGATCTAATAAGAGTCTCACCTTCGTGTCTCCCCTCTGACTGAGATCCGGTTCCTGCCTCTGGTTCCCGAGACTCTCAGTGATGTCGCTTCAGTGTTCTGGGCTGTACAGGTAATAACACACACTGGTCAGAGTCCAGCATCTAATGTCTGCCAGAAAGTCATCGCCTCGCCCGGTTCCCTTGGAGATTTCCACAGAAACTCAATGGTTGCCTGATATAAAATCCTCCTGGTCAGGGCTCAATCCATAGAGCATCAATTTCAAAGAGTTAGCAAACTGACAAATATGGAGCTTTGGGGAATTTGTGTTCCTGCACAGTTAGTTGTTGGGTTATGGAAAGCCCTGGTGGGAATGATGTTTGAGGCTGATTCCAGATTGATTTTGAGATCATCACTAGATTCCGATCTAAATGTAGTCAACTATCTAAAAAGGGATTTGGGAGAAGAGCAATGTAAATGGGACTTAAAGGATTGGCATAAAAACAGCCACCACAGCCATCCTGCTGTGCTGTAAATCTCGATGTTTCTTTTTTCGTGGGTGTGGCACAAAAGATTGGATTTAGGGTTTTTTCTCTAAAAAACGAATCAGTAAAAGAAGAATAAAACATATTGGTGACGCCCGGTTTTATATATTGTGTTAAATGTTGTAAATTTTCTCTCTCATTTTCTCTTTTTCTTCTCAAACACTCTCTCTGTCCTCTCTCAGACATTCCTTCGCTCTCTGAATTCCTCTCTCTCACTGTCTCTCGCTACCCCTCCCTTCTCTCACACATGCCTGTCCCTCCATTCACGTTCTCTTTCCCCTCTCACATTCTCTCCGTCTCCACTCTATCGATCACTGTCTCCCGCTTGTCTCCCTCCTCTCCTTCGCAAACACTCTCTCCTCCCACAATCTCAGTCACTTCTGTTCAGTCTCTGTGTCTGCTTTCTCCCTCTGTCTCCATGACTCTGTTTATTTTTCTCACTAACTCAACTCTCTCTCTCACCCCTTTCTGTGAATCACTTTCCCACTCACTTCTCACTCACATTCTCAAACACAAACTCACTCTTAATAAATCTCTCTCCCCTCTGCCATACAGTCACTCACTACAACTTTCTCACCGCTTTGCTTCCGTCCACTTTCTCCCTCCATGCATCTCTTTCTTTTTCTCACCGCATCCTCTCTCTGCCGCTTTCTCTACCCCTCTAAACACACTTTTGTTCTCACACTCTGAATCACTCCCTCACTTTGCTTTCTGTCTCTCTCTCTCTCTCTCACTCTGCATGTCTCTGTTTCTCTCATTCACCCACAATCTCTCTCTATCACTTTCTCCCCCATTTCTGTCAACCACTCTTCCCTCCAACTCTCTCTCTCTCCCTGAAACTTCTCACGCACACTCACTCTATCGTGTCATTCCAAGTTCTAAAACCTTGAGTAACTATACTGCTGTATTTCAGCAAAAAACCCAGCTAATGAGAGACTCACCGTCTTGTCTCCCTCTGACTGAGCTGCGGTTCCTGCCTCTGGTTCCTGAGCCTCTCAGTGATGAGCTTCAGTGTTCTGGGCTGTACAGGTAATACGGCACCCTGGTCAGAGTCCAGCAACTAATTTCTGGCAATAAATCAGACATCTGGCAATATGCCTCGCCCTGTTCCCGGGGAGATTTCCACACAAACCGAAAGGTTACCTGACATAAAAGTTCCACTGCATCAATTTAAGATGGTTATCAAATTAGCAAATGGGAGGTTTGGAGAATTGGTTTTGTTGCACAGTTGGTTGCTTGGTTATGGAAAGCCCTGAACGGAGTGGTGTTTGAGGCAGAATCCATATTGGCTTTAAATACATGTCTAGATATCGATATAAAAGGAGTGAATTATCTAAAGATGGATTTGGGAATAGAGCAGCGAAATGGGACTGAAAGGATAGTTCTGAAAAGTGCCACCACATCCACCATAAGCTGAATAATATTCGTCTGTGCTGTACATCTATGGTTCTTTGTTTGTGGGTGCGGTACAAAGTTTGGCTTCAGGGATTTTTTGAAAAACTAAACGGGAAAGGAAGAAATAAACTTATTGGAAATGCCAATTATTTTAATATTGTGTTAAATGTTGTGGAATTTTTTGCTCATTTTCTCTCTTCCCTCTCACACACTCTCGGTATCATCCTCTATCACTTTCTCCCCCCTCTCCCTTTGTTTCTCTCACACATTCCCTCCCTCTCTCAGTTACTCTCTCTCATACACCGTTTCTCCCCACACACCACCCCTCTCAACTCTCTTTCCCTTCTCACACTCTTTATCTCCCCTCTCTCTATCACTCACTCCCTTCTTCACTCTCCTCTTTCGCAAACACTTTCTCCTCCCACACGCTCAATCATTCTCTTCACACTCTGTCTCTGCTTTCTCCATTCCTCTCTCTGTTTCTTACACTCGCCACAACCCACACACCCCACACCCACCCCCGCCCGTATTTTTCTTTCACTCCATCCACCCTTTCTGTCAATCACTCTCGTCCTCATTTTTCACTCACACCCTCTGTTTCTCTTCTGTCAGTCTCTCTATCAATCAATCTGTCGCCCCCTCTGTCAAACACTCACTCATTGCCTCTCTATTACTTCTTTGTTTCTGTCACTCCCTGTTTCATTCTCTCACCCCACACTCACTCTATCTCTCTCGTTACTCCATGCCATCCACCCCTCTACCCCCACTGTCTCTCTCATTTCTTACTCACACTTTCACCAACACACACTCTTTTCTCTCATTCTCTCACAATCTTCGGAGTCCTGCAGCTCAGTGGTTAGAGCACTTGCTTTGCAAGCGAGAGAATTGAGTTCAATTCCAGGCAGAGGGCGAAACCTTGGGCAAGTTTCCTTACTCCACACAGAGCCTAATAATAATGCCTCCAAAAAAAACATAATAATTTGGTCATTTTCAAGTTACGACTGTTTGTGTGACACTGCTGTGCGCAATTGACTGCCGCATTCGCCCATAAACATACAGCCAATTCACTTTACAGTATATTCTGTGAAGCACTTTAGGACGTCTAGAAGACGTGAAAAACGCTATATCAAATGCAAGGATTATTATTATTATTATTATTCTCCCTCACTACCCCTCACCACCACTTTCACACAATGCTGTGTCCAGCTATCTCTCCCTGAATCTGTTTCTTTCTCTCATGTCCATCCTCTCTCTAACGCACTCTCCTCCATTTCTGTAAATAGGACTGTCTCTCATACCTCAGGCACACACCCGCTATCTCCTTTATAATCTCATTCTTTCTCAATTTATCTTGTTTCACGTCTCTTACTCATTCTCTCATGTGTTCTCTGATTATACGCTGCATGAATTTGATTACATAAAGCATTTGTTATTGTGTAAGTTAATACAACAAGAAGATGAGTGACAAGTTCTGGTCATTTTCCATTTCAGAGATTGTCACCAATAACGCTCGTCTCCAGCAATCTGCTACAGAGCAAGAGTAGTTGGGAATCTGCTTTCCGATCCATCATCACACCAACACCAGCTTGACATTCAAACTTACGTTAGATTCATTTTAACAAACCACCCAATTTAGAGCATCCATTGCACTCTCTATCTAATCTCCTGATCCTGATCTTTGAACCTCATTTCTGCAATAGTCAGTGAAACGTTATCATTGCCAATGTGCAATGTTGCCTTTTATGGGTATTTTCAGTTCATGTAACTCTGGGTTGGGCTCCGGACTTGGGACCAGGCAGTTAGTCCTTGAAAGTCAACAACTTGAGCACCATTTTGTGAAAACTCATTTCCACTTGTGGGAAAGAGAAAGAAAATGGCGAAATTCCGTCCGATAGATTGTAGACTGAAATATAATTTAGTCTTATTTCCAACAGCATAAAAGAAAGTGAGAACCATTTAGAATTATCCCATCGTCTCTATATCGTCTGTATATTCGGAGAAGATTGATCTCGCGAATTGGAGGGATGAGTCTTAAACTATCGTTGGACAAGCTGCGCCCAAAAAAAGAAAAGTTTCAGAGGAGGTAATAAAAACAATAGCAACAACAGCAACAATATAGTGCCCGTCTTGAGGGTTGCAGCTTGGAGTACAAAAGCAGCAGTGAGGTATCTGAGCTGAAATTTTTTTGTCAGCCAAGTGTCTGTCCAAAGAAAACAATTAACAAATGGAACATGATCCAAAACAAAGGTGAGATTTCCATACATCCCAAACTACATATGGAAACTCCAGAGTTAGATTGTTGGAACGGAATGAGCATCATCCCTCTGGAGGGACCATCCTGCTCACTTCATTCGAAGCGAAGTAGGAGTAGGTTTGCAAGAGTCAAGGCTGGGGAGACCAGAGTGAGTTTTGGGGTAACAGCTGGAGTCCAACCAACCAAAACCGCAAGGTGGAAAGATTGAGGCAATGGCTGACAAAAGCGTCAGCACAGTTCCTTAAGGTAGTGCAGAAGAGAACAACCAGGATGATCACCATTGTTAGAGGAATGAACTATGAACAAGGATGAAACAAGCTGATTCATAGATGCATAGAAAGTACAGCTCAGAATCGGTCCGACCGCCTGGCTGTAGCTTAAATTCCACATTAGTATGTTAAGAATAGTTCAGATCAATCAAGTTCCCCAATGGATTTCGGAGACCATTGATTTCTTAAACGGTTCTACGATGATTAATTCAAATAGCCGCAAAAACTTGCATTGATACAGCGGCCATCATGCGGGACAGTGTGTAGGAGTATTTTGTAGTGGTGGAGGACACTGAGTGTAAGGGAGGGAAGCGGTGACCATAAGCACAGTCGTGAAGCGAGATCTTCCGTTAATGAAACAAATGATATTTTAACTCTTGCTCATTCAGTTACTCCTGATTTATTTAATTACAATAAATGTTGTACAAACAACAACAACTTGCATTTATATGGGTTGTTCTATCTGTGCGCTTACAACCTGGGATACCAGTATGTCTTTATTTCAGCCACAATCAGATCTAATAAGAGACTCACCTTCTTGTCTCCCCGCTGACTGAGCTGCGGTTCCTGCCTTTGGTTCCCGAGCCTCTCAGTGAAGTGGCTTCAGTGTTCTGGGCTGTACAGGTAACAACAAACCCTGGTCAGAGTCCAACAGCTAATGTCTGGCAGTAAATCATAGCCAAGCCCTGTTCCCTTGGAGATTTCCACAGAAACTCAAGTTTACCTGATATAAAAGTCCTTCTGGTCAGAGTTCAATCCCTAAAGCATCAATTTCAGAGAGTTAGCAAACTGGCAAATGGGGACGTTTGGAGAATTTGTTTTCCTACACAGTTGGTTGTTGGGTTATGGAAAGCACTGGTGAGAATGAGGTTTGAGGCAGATTCCAGATTGGTTTTTAGACCATCAGAAGATATCGATCTAAATGGAGTCAACTATCTAAAAAGGGGTTTGGGAAAAGAGCAACGTAAATGGGACTGAAAGGATTTTCATAAAAATAGCCACAGCCATCCTTCTTCTGTGCTGCACATCTACATGTTTCTTTGTTCGTGAGTGTGGCACAAAAGATTGGATTCAGGGATTTAAAAAAAAACTGATCAGTAAAGGAAGGAAAAAATATATTGGAAACGCTCGTTTTTTTATTGTGTTAAATGTTATGAAGTTTCTCTCTCATTTTCTCTTCTCACACAAACTCTCTCTGTCCTCTCTCAGTCATTGGCTCCCCCCTCGCGCTCTGTCTTACCGACAGTCTTTCGTTCTCTCAGTTCCTCTCTCTCTATCCCACTCATCTCCCACACCAGCCCTCCCTCCACTCACACTCCCTTTCCCCTCTCCAGTCTCTCCGTCTACGCTCTCTCGATAACTCACTCTTCCTTTTCTCCCTCTTTTTCACAAACACTCTCTCCTCCAAAAATCTTATTCACTTTCTTTCACTCTCTGTCTCCATATCTCTGTTTCTTTCTCACCACCTCTCTCCCTCTGACCTCCTTTCTGTCAATCACTTTGCCCCTCACATTTCACTCACCTTCTCACACACACTCTCTCACTCAATAGCTATCTCTTCGCCTCTGTCGTACAGTCACTCACTGCCAATCTCTCACCGCTTTGCTTATTCCCTCTTTCCCTCCCGGTCTCTGTTTCTTTCTCTCACCCCATCATCTCTCTACCGCACTCTGTCTCCCCCTCTAACACACACACACTCTCCTTCTCACACTATCGATCACTCACTCACACTCACTCACTCACTCCCCCCCCCTCTCTTCCTGTCTCTGTTTCTTTCACTCATCTACACTCTTTCTCTCTCTCTCTTTATCATTCTCTCCCTATTTCTGTCAACCATTCTTCCCTCCAACCCCTCCCTCTCAATTCTCACGTGCACTCTCTTTCTTCTATCCTCTCATTCCAAGTGCTTAAAACCTGGTGTAACTTTACTGTTTTTTTTCCAGCCACAATCAGAGCTAATGAGAGACTCACCGTCTTGTCTACCCACTGACTGAGCTGCGGTTCCTGTCACTGGTTCCCGAGCCTCTCAGTGATGTACTTCAGTGTTCTGGGCTGTACAGGTAACAACAAACCCTGGTCAGAGTCCAACAGCTAATGTCTGGCAATAAATCATAGCCAAGCCCTGTTCCCTTGGAGATTTCCACAGAAACTCCAGTTTACCTGATTTAAAATTCCTTCTGGTCCGAGTTCAATCCCGAAAGCATCAATTTCAGAGAGTTAGCAAACTGGCAAATGGGGACGTTTGGAGAATTTGTTTTCCTACCCAGTTAGTTGTTGGGTTATGAAAAGCACTGGTGAGAATGAGGTTTGAGGCAGATTCCAGATTGGTTTTTAGATCATCAGAAGATATCGATCTAAATGGAATCAACTATCTAAAAGGGGGTTTGGGAAAAGAGCAACGTAAATGGGACTGAAAGGATTTTCATAAAAATAGCCACAGCCATCCTTCTTCTGTGCTACACATCTACATGTTTCTTTGTTCGTGAGTGTGGCACAAAAGATTGGAGTCAGGGATTTGAAAAAAAAACTGATCAGTAAAGGAAGGAAAAAATATATTGGAAACGCTCGTTTTTTTATTGTGTTAAATGTTATGAAGTTTCTCTCTCATTTTCTCTTCTCACACAAACTCTCTCTGTCCTCTCTCAGTCATTGGCTCCCCCCTCGCGCTCTGTCTTACCGACACTCTTTCGTTCTCTCAGTTCCTCTCTTTCTATCACACTCATCTCCCACGCCAGCCCTCCCTCCACTCACACTCCCTTTCCCCTCTGCAGTCTCTCCGTCTACGCTCTCTCGACAACTCACTCTTCCTTTTCTCCCTCTCTTTCACAAACACTCTCTCCTCCAAAAATCTTATTCACTTTCTTTCACTCTCTGTCTCCATATCTCTGTTTCTTTCTCACCACCTCTCTCCCTCTCACCTCCTTTCTGTCAATCACTTTGCCCCTCACATTTCACTCACATTCTCACACACACTCTCTCACTCAATAGCTATCTCTTCGCCTCTGTCGTACAGTCACTCACTGCCAATCTCTCACCGCTTTGCTTATTCCCTCTTTCCCTCCCGGTCTCTGTTTCTTTCTCTCACCCCATCATCTCTCTACCGCACTCTGTCTCCCCCTCTAACACACACACACTCTCCTTCTCACACTATCGATCACTCACTCACACTCACTCACTCACTCCCCCCCCCCTCTCTTCCTGTCTCTGTTTCTTTCACTCATCTACACTCTTTCTCTCTCTCTCTTTATCATTCTCTCCCTATTTCTGTCAACCATTCTTCCCTCCAACCCCTCCCTCTCAATTCTCACGTGCACTCTCTTTCTTCTATCCTCTCATTCCAAGTGCTTAAAACCTGGAGTAACTTTACTGTTTTTTTTCAGCCACAATCAGAGCTAATGAGAGACTCACCGTCTTGTCTCCCCACTGACTGAGCTGCGGTTCCTGTCACTGGTTCCCGAGCCTCTCAGTGATGTACTTCAGTGTTCTGGGCTGTACAGGTAACAACAAACCCTGGTCAGAGTCCAACAGCTAATGTCTGGCAATAAATCATAGCCAAGCCCTGTTCCCTTGGAGATTTCCACAGAAACTCAAGTTTACCTGATTTAAAATTCCTTCTGGTCCGAGTTCAATCCCGAAAGCATCAATTTCAGAGAGTTAGCAAACTGGCAAATGGGGACGTTTGGAGAATTTGTTTTCCTACCCAGTTAGTTGTTGGGTTATGAAAAGCACTGGTGAGAATGAGGTTTGAGGCAGATTCCAGATTGGTTTTTAGATCATCAGAAGATATCGATCTAAATGGAATCAACTATCTAAAAGGGGGTTTGGGAAAAGAGCAACGTAAATGGGACTGAAAGGATTTTCATAAAAATAGCCACAGCCATCCTTCTTCTGTGCTACACATCTACATGTTTCTTTGTTCGTGAGTGTGGCACAAAAGATTGGAGTCAGGGATTTGAAAAAAAAACTGATCAGTAAAGGAAGGAAAAAATATATTGGAAACGCTCGTTTTTTTATTGTGTTAAATGTTATGAAGTTTCTCTCTCATTTTCTCTTTTACTTCTCACACAAACTCCCTCTGTCCTCTCTCAGTCATTGGCTCCCCCCTCGCGCTCTGTCTTACCGACACTCTTTCGTTCTCTCAGTTCCTCTCTCTCTATCCCCTCATCTCCCACACCAGCCCTCCCTCCACTCACACTCCCTTTCCCCTCTCACAGTCTCTCCGTCTACGCTCTCTCGATAACTCACTCTTCCTTTTCTCCCTCTTTTTCACAAACACTCTCTCCTCCCACAATCTTATTCACTTTCTTTCACTCTCTGTCTCCATATCTCTGTTTCTTTCTCACCACCTCTCTCCCTCTGACCTCCTTTCTGTCAATCACTTTGCCCCTCACATTTCACTCACCTTCTCACACACACTCTCTCACTCAATAGCTATCTCTTCGCCTCTGTCGTACAGTCACTCACTGCCAATCTCTCACCGCTTTGCTTATTCCCTCTTTCCCTCCCGGTCTCTGTTTCTTTCTCTCACCCCATCATCTCTCTACCGCACTCTGTCTCCCCCTCTAACACACACACACTCTCCTTCTCACACTATCGATCACTCACTCACACTCACTCACTCACTCCCCCCCCCTCTCTTCCTGTCTCTGTTTCTTTCACTCATCTACACTCTCTCTCTCTCTCTCATTCTCTCCCTATTTCTGTCAACCATTCAACCTCCAACCTCTCCCTCTCAATTCTCACTTGCACTCTATTTCTTCTATCCTCTCATTCCAAGTGCTTAAAACCTGGTGTAACTTTACTGTTTTTTTTCAGCCACAATCAGAGCTAATGAGAGACTCACCGTCTTGTCTCCCCACTGACTGAGCTGCGGTTCCTGTCACTGGTTCCCGAGCCTCTCAGTGATGTACTTCAGTGTTCAGGGCTGTACAGGTAATAACACACTCTGGTCAGAGTCCAGCAGCTAATGTCTGGCAGTAAATCATAGCCTCGCCCTGTTCCCTTGGAGATTTCCACAGAAACTCAATCTTTACCTGCTATAAAAGTTCCACTGGTCGAGGTTTAGTTCTTAAAACATCAATTTAAGACAAACAAGTAGAAAACTAGTAAATGAGGAGGTTTGGAGAATATGTTGTCCGGCGCATTTGATTGTTGGGTTGCGGAAAGCTCTGGCGGGAATAGTCATTGAGGCAGAATCCATATTGGTTTTCAAAACAGGTCTACATATCGAACTAAATGGAGTGAACTATCTACAACTAGATTAGGGAACAGAGCAGAGAAATGGGACGGAAGGAATTGTTATAAATGTGCCACCACATCCACCACACGCTGAATACTCTTCGTCGGTGCTGTACATCTCTATAGTTCTTTGTTTGTGGTTTTGGTATCAAAGTTTGGCTTCAGGAATTTTTGAAAAACTAAACAGGAAAGGAAGAAATAAACTTATTGGAGATGCCATTTTTTAAAAATATTGTGTTAATGGTGTGGATTTTGTCGCTCATTTTATCTCTTTCCTCTCACAGTCTCCTGTGTCACTCTCTCAATCACTCTCTGCCCCTCTCCTTTTGTTTCTCTCACATTCTCTCCCTATCTCAGTTACTCTCTCTCATACACCCTTTCTCCCCACACGACAACACCCCTCTAACAATCTCTTTCCCTTCTAACACTCCCT
Source organism: Callorhinchus milii (assembly GCF_018977255.1). Taxonomy (NCBI): domain Eukaryota; kingdom Metazoa; phylum Chordata; class Chondrichthyes; order Chimaeriformes; family Callorhinchidae; genus Callorhinchus; species Callorhinchus milii. Next base: position 51,922 of record NW_024705019.1, read on the forward strand.
CTATCTCCCCTCTCTCTATCACTCACTCCCCATCTTCACTCTCCTCTTGCGCAAATATTTTCTCCTCCCACACGCTCAATCATTCTCTTTTCCTCCGTCTCTGCTTTCTCCCTCCTTGTCTCTGTTTCTTGCTGTCGCCACAACCCCACACTCCCACACACTCTCCAGCCCGTCTTTTTCTTTCACTCAGTCCACCATTTCTGTCAATCATACTCTTTTCTCACTCACCCTCTCACACGCTGTCTCTCTTCTATCAGTCTGGGTATCAATCAATCTGTCTCCCCCTCTGTCAAACACTATTTCTATAGAGTAAGAAACTCTATTTCTCTCTACTCCATGTCCATCCACCCCCCTCCCCCCACTGTCTCTCTCGTTTCTTACTCACACTCTTACCTACACACACTCTCTTCTCTCATTCTCTCACAAACATTCTCCCTCACTGCCCCTCTCCACCACTCTCACACACACACACACCGTCTCACAATCTCACTCATTCAGTCACTCACTGCTTGCACCATCTCTCTCTCCCTGAATCTGTTTCTTTCTCTCATTCCCATTCTCTCTCTTACACACTCTCCCTATTTATGTAAATCTGACTTTCTCTCGTTTCTCAGGCGCACTCTCACTCTCTCTGTCATACTCTGATTCTTTCTCAATTTATTATGTTTCACTTCTGTTACACATTGTGTCAAGTGCACTGTGATTATACGCTGCAAGATTTGCACTACATAAAGCATTTGTTGCTGTCTATCTTAATACAACAATAATTGCCACCTCCACTTCAAATTCACCTTTGATTCATTTTAACAACCCTCTCAATTTAGAGCAACCACTGTGCTCTCTATCTAATCTCCTGATCGTGATCTTCGAACCTCATTTGTTTAACAGTCATTTAAACGTTATCATTGCCAATATGCAATGTTGCCTTTTATGCATATTATCAGTTAATGTAACTGTGGATTGGGCTTCGGAATTGGGACCAGGAAGATAGTCAACAACATGAGCAACATTTTATCAAAAATGATTTCCACTTGTCGGGAAAGAGAAAGAAAATGTCGGCATTCAGTCCGATAGAATGTAGACTGCAACATAATTTAGTCTTATTTCCTAGAGCGTAAAAGAAAGTGAAAACCATTCAGAAATATGCCATCTTCTCTATCGTGTCACCATATTCGGAGCAGACCGATCTCTCGAGTTCGAGGGATAAGTTGTAAACTATCGTTAGATAATCGAGGGAGAATCACCCAGGAAACGAGACGTCTCAGAGGAGACAATAAAATCAATAACAACAACAACAATACAGTGCTCCTCACGTGGGAAACATCTCGGAGCACTTAAGGAGCGGCGCGATTTCTTAGCTGAAATTTTTTGTCAGCCCAGTGTCTGAAAACCGGTCAACAAACACCGTGAGTGTGTGTTGGGGTAACTGCTGGAGTCTAACCAGCCAAAACCGCAAGATGGAAGGATTGAGGCAAAGAATGACTGAAGAGTCAGCACAGATCCTTAACGCAGTGTAGAGGAGAGCGACCAGGATGATCACCAGTGTTAGAGGAAATAAATATGAACAAGGATTAGACAAGCTGTGGCTCTTAGATTCATAGAAGCATACAAAATACAGGCTATTCGGCCCAACTGTCAGGCTGTTGCTTATACTCCACATCTCTATGTTAACAGTTGTTCAGATAAATCAAGTTCCACCTATGGATTTTGGAGACCATTAATACCTTAAACCATACTAAGGTGATCTGTTCGAATAACGACAGCAATTTGCATTGATATAAACATCATAAATATCATCTTACAGAGCAGGGGGTCAAACCAGACGCCAAGATTGTGCACAGGTTCAATGAGTCTGAGGGAGAGCCCATGGAGGTTGAGGAGCTCAGATCTGCAGGAGTGAATACGTTGAGAGTCAAACAGTATGACTTCCATCTTGTCCACATTCAGCTGCAGGAAGTTTGCTTTCCTCCACGCCACGATGTATGCCAGTAAAGATGATGGAACATTCGTGGACCTGGAGTCGATACTGGAGAAGACAAAGCAGATTTGTGTACCATCAGCATATATGTGGACGTTTACTCCATATCTGTGGATGATATAGCCCAGAGTGAGCATCTAGATGAGGAAAAGAAGAGGGCCAAAAATGGAGACCTGGGGTTACCACAGGTTACCAGGCGGGGACAGGAGGAGAAAATGTTTGCCGAGATGAAGTCGGGGCTCTTTGTTAAGTAGAGTTCAAACCATGCGAGTGCTGTCCCACTGAGGAAGATGATGGAAGAGATGGTGGAGGAAGATTACGTGGTCATCCTTTTCGAACACTGTATAGAGATCCAGGAGGATGAGGAGGAAGAGAGAGTCCTGATTACAGATACAGAGAACATTGTTTGTGACTTTGACAAGCGATGTCTCTGTGCTGTGGGCAGTCAGTACGAAAATCAGACTGCAGGGGCTCGAGGAGGAAATGGAGGGAGAGATGAGACCAAAGTTGACCGGCAACAATGCGTTTGACAAGGAGGGCAGATTGGAAATTCTAGGATGCAAATGGGATAGCTATATTAGGGGTTAGAGAGATTGAGGGGTTGGGGGTGGTTTGAGGAGGGGATTGATAAAATCAAAGTGCTATATCAAGGACAAGGTATGTTTTTTTAATAATCTGTATGTTATCTGCATCATAATGAATATGTACAACAGAGAATAAAAAGGTACGAGCTAAACCGCAAAGTTTCCAGATGTACCTGGTTGGTGGGCCTTCAGCTACTCTGTCCCCACCATTTGGAACTCCTTTTCGCTCCCTCCATTGGTTTCTTCAACACGCAACCCAGGACCCTCCGCTTCAACAGGAGTTTCGATCACCCTCCTTCCAATACCCCACCCCATGCCTTCCTTCCGCCCCAATGCGGACCCTGCGCTCGGTTCGGAAACATTAACCATCCAATCCCTTCCCGAAGTGTAAGGCACTAATAATAATAATAATCCTTGCATTTGATGTAGCGCTTTCCACGTCGGGAGGACGTCCCAAAGCGCACAGTAATGTCCCACAAACAGTCGAAGATTGAAAATGACCAATTTATTATTGTTTTTGGTTTTGGATTATTAATTAAAATGAATATTAATTAATAAACAAACAAACGGGCTACTTTTTCCCATTTCAGAATATAATAATAATACCCCCATAACTCAATCGCTGCTAACTTTTGGAGTCCTGTAGCTCAGTGGTTAGAGCACTCGCTTTGCAAGTGAGAGACCTGAGTTCAATTCCAGGCAGGGCTAAACCTTGGGCAAGTTTCCTTACTCCACACAGAGCCTAATAATAATCCCTCCAAAAACCAAAAACAATAATAAATTGGTCATTTTCAATCCACGACTGTTTGTGGGACATTGCTGTGCGCAATTGGCTGCCGCGATCGCCCACAAATATACAGTCAATTCACTTTACAGTGTGTTCTGTGAAGCGCTTTGGGACGTCCTCCCGACGTGAAAAGCGCTATATCAAATGCAAGGATTATTATTATTATTATTATTGGAGGGATTATTATTAGGAGTGTGGAGTAAGGAAACTTGCCCAAGATTTCGCCCTCTGCCTGGAATTGAACTCAGGTCTCTCGCTTGCTACAGGACTCCAAAACTACACGTGTAGTTTTGTTATTGTTCTTGTTGGAAAGCCTAACCTTGAGATGTTCAGGTTGTCACTGGTTTCTTTCGTCCTAAAAAGCTGACAAACCAACGGGATTGCCATGAACAGTTTCCACAAGATATTTGTCCTTCACATTGAAGGTGATGTGAAATCCAGAAGCCACAATAAACCCGCGATTCAATGTCACTCCAGCGCTTGGCTCTCTGTGCGCATGTGGTGATGGATCAAGACACATTGAATCGCGGAAACTGTAGTCTTAACCCGTTCCTGACATTTTCTGGCTGTACTAAATTGCACATGTTTATTAAATCTAATTGTTCACAATTTGTACAGTTTGCCTGCAATTCGGACTTCACGCGGAGTCCTGCAGCTCAGCGATTAGAGCTCTCGCCTCACATGCTGGAGGACCTGAACTCCATTAAAACAAGAATTATAATTATTATATTCACATAAGTCATACTCAATGTTTGGGTCCAGACGGATATGCTTCTGTGATGATTTATTGTGGTATATTTGGAGGTTTCGGGATTGCTAATATTCATTCGTCTGTTTGATACCTGGAAAGGGCTGAATCTTTTACTTGGCCAAAGGTGTAGAGTGACTAAAGATTCCAACAAAACTCTTCTATTCATTTATTTACAATTTTCAATATAAGTTTCCTAATGGTTTGCGTTATTTTTGTTATTTTTGTGGAGTGATTTAATCGGTGGAGTCGTGTAGCATATCAGTTAATAACTCGTCATTTAATAATAAATTAAATAATAATCCTTGCATTTGATACGCCGTCTCATCGCGTACCCGAGACGCCTGAAAGCGCTTCACGGGATATATTGTGATATATTGGATATACGTGAACTGACTGTATGTTTTGTGGGCAATATATTTGGGTGACAACCAAATGTCTGGGCTGTTTGTGGCCACAGTGACCTGTTTGGATGACTGTAGTGACGGGATCAGCCTTTCGTACAGTGTCAATGTACTGTTTTCCTGGAGCCTCGGATAAAACATTACACTGCACAGTTTGCCCGTCTCCTCGGACTACGGTGGGGGCAACGGCACAGTGTCAAACTATACCATTCTGTATTAAAATTGTGGCCTGTAACACCAACAACAACTTTGCTTTATATGGCGCCGCTGGTGAGGGGGAGAGTCCCAGAGCGCTGGACAGTGGCGGAGCTCAAGGCCGAGCCGAGGGGGAGGTGACCGCAGGTCACGGTCCAACACGAAGGTCTTCACCGCGTCCGGTCATCGGGTCAGAAAAGCTTCGAGTCTCTGTCCGTAGGTTTCACTTCACCGACGTCCCGACAGAGAAGCGGCGGCGTCACTCACACACACGAACCTCTTCCTGTCTCGTCTTTCCTTCTGTTCAGAATTAATGAGGGAATTAAACTTTATCTTTTTGGGGTAAAACATTCCTGATTTGTTTGTGGGGTTACTCCTCGGCGCCGGGAGGCCTCAGTGTGAGTTGTCAATTTCGCCAATGTCTGTCTGTCTTTCTCTCTCTTTC
>NW_024705019.1:57092-73930 GCF_018977255.1 Callorhinchus milii
AGCATGCGCTGCACTACGATTGTGGGAGGCTTTTACTAGGCAATAGACTGGACAAAGGAATAACTTAGTGAAGAGAAGAAAACTCCAGAGCTTCGGGGCGTATTAGCTGAAAGCACTGAAGGGGAAGAAAGAGGAGGCCAGAGCTACTCAAGCGGAGGCAAAGGGTTGGAATAGTAAGCTGATCAATCCAGACCCAGAGGGTTGTCACTGTCTTCATAATGTGCAGCTCCCTTCCAGGGAGTAAACTCAGCAGGAGCTGAAGGGAGCCAAAGCAGGAGAGCTATTTCTTGTCGACATTTAAATGGAGATAGTTTCAGCTCAATCTGAACTTGATATCTGACAGCAATTGGTCAAAACAGAATACTGAATCCAGTGTATAGGCTAAAGGGATACAATTAGGTGACAACCCCCTACACATGGAAGTGGAAAGTATTCCATAATGTTATTAATAAACAACCAAAATAAAGGCTTGCTCTTCTGTCAGGCTCGTTTCACAACTGACTGATATTAAATATTTTCAGGTTACAGACTTCCCACTGAGGTATTTCGGGGCTGGTGTGAAGAGAAGGTGCCAGAAGAGCTTAGAGGTAAGTGTATCTTTACGACAAAGTGCTTCGCAGACATCAAACTGATATTAAACATGAAAACATTTTGCTTTTAATAAAATCAATTTCTCCAAGCATGAAATTCATCAAATGTTTATAATCCTTGCATTTGATATAGCGCTGTTCACGTCGTCTCGACATCCTAAAGCACTTTACAGAATATGCTGTATAGTTAATTGACTGTATATTTGTGGGCGAAACGCAGCAATAACTTGTGCAGAGCAGCGTCCCACAAACAGTTGTGGATTCAAAATTACCAATTTATTATTGCTTTGTTTTGGAGAGATTATTATTTGCCGTGTGGAGTAAGCAAACTCCAAGGTTTCGCCCTGACCTGCCAGGAATTAAACCCAGGTCTCCCGCTTTCCAGGTGAGTGCTCCAACCACTGAGCTACAGCACTCCATGACTTGTTTTGCAAGACAGTTTGAAAATGAAGCGAAAAGCAGTGGTTGGGAACTTGGAGGGGATGGGTATGGGCAGCAGAAAAGAGGTGGTGAATGTGGTAGAGTTCAGGAGAGCAAAGAACATGAACGTATTTGAAAGTCAGGGCATGGAAATGGAAATCCACCAACAGGGGACCTGGAATAAGTTGATCCGGCGGAGGATGGGAAATAATTCAGACCATTGGGATACACTGTAAACTGTGAAATGAAGGCAACTGTATTTAATTGTTTTAATAACGTGAACTATTTCAGACATTAACAAAGTAAATATTGTATGTGTAAATAACAAAGGAGGAAGTAGAGGGGTCCAGAGGTGACTGTTGATGGGGTATATGGACGGGGGCGCCTTGTGTACAATATGAACACTGTGAAGGACTGGTTGGAGTGAATAATATGTTTCAGTCTTGTACATTCTCCTTTTTAAGCGAGAGAATCTGGGGTTCAATTCATGGTCCGGGTGAAACCTTACGCAAGTTTCCCTTCTCCACACGCCTCTTTTTACCCAGCAGTAAGTGAACTCACTTGTCAGCCGATTGAGGACTGCATTCCAGCGACAATAATCCCTTCAAAATCAAACATTAATTTGGTCAATCAATCAACGGCTGTTTGTAGGACAATGCTGTCACAATTCGCTGACGCCTTTTGCCCACAAAATATACAGTCACTATACGTTGTAGTAGATCCTGTGAAGCGCTTTGCGACGTCTTGAAGAAGTTGTAAGGAGACATATCAAATGTAAGGATTACTATTACTTTGTGTGTGTGAGTATATATGTGTGCATGTATATTTGCGTGTGTGTATGAGTGTGAATGCATTTATCAATAGAAATATATACACTTGTTTTGCTGTGTTATTTTATTAAATGTGCGGCAATACTAAGGGGATCCGATGTTCAATTTTAAGACGTTCAGAAACAGCACAAAGAAACCCTCCGTTCCCAGAATGAGAAGCTGTCAGTAAATACCCTGCGAGGACGGGAGAAGACCAAGACATTTCTGCTGTCTGACCGCTACACAGAATTAGTGGTGACTTCTTCTCCCCGTGAGCGGAGGCTGGTGGAGCATGAACTGGTGGCGAGCGGCTTGGAACATATCATATGGCAAGAGAGGAATGTCAGGAGGGAGCTGAAGAAAATACGATCGGATGAGCTGTTCCGATCTTCTTTCGGGACAACCATCCTGAGTGGAATAGCAGGGATTGGGAAAACCACCATGGTGCAGAACATTTTGTATCACTGGGCCACAGGGAAGATCTATCCCCAGATCCACTTTGTCTTTCATTTCAAATTCCGTGACCTGAACGTGATAAAAGGGGAAACCAGCCTGAAAACCATGGTCCTGGAATCATATCCTTATCTTCAGGATGTTCTGGACAAGATCTGGGAGAAGCCGGAACATTTGCTGTTTGTGTTTGATGGTTTGGACGAGTTCAAGGACAGGATTGAGTTCACAGACAGTGACAGAAACCCAGTACCTCGGGTCAGCTGCCCGGGGCCGGAAGGCCTCTGTCCCGTGGCTGACATTGTGCGCTCTCTGGTACATCAGGAAGTACTGAAAGGCTGTTCAGTGCTGATCACAAGCCGCCCAACTGCCTGGAGTCTTTAGATCACATCCACACCAACCTCTGGGCTGAAATCCTGGGATTCTTCGCTGAGGGAAGGGAAGATTACATCAGACGCTTCTTTCCAGATGAGAAGATTGCAGCTGAAGTGCTGAGATATGTGAAGGAAAATGACATCCTCTACACCATGTGCTTCAACCCTTCCTACTGCTGGATCCTCTGCTGCACATTGGAGCCAATCTTCAAACATCCAGAGCACAAACAGCCTCCCCCCAAAACCATCACACAGCTGTACTCCAGTTACATTTACAACATCCTGAAGAACCATCCCCGAGCTACTGAGAGCCCTCGAGAGGTGATGCTGAGAGCCGGGGAGATGGCCTATGAGGGGATCTGTAACAGGACCATTGTGTTCGATGATGACCATTTCTCTCACCATCAGCTTGAACCCTCAACCTTCATCTCAGGGTTTATGATGGAGATTCTGGAGAAGGATGATGGTGGGAGACGAGTTGTGTACACATTCCCTCACCTCACCGTCCAGGAGTTTGTGGCTGCTCTCGCTCAGTACCTGACTCCCGTCCGCAGGAACTTGAAGAATCTGCTTCACCAGGTTCACAAGGAGAACGACGGGCGCTTTGAGATCTTCCTGCGGTTCATTGTGGGTCTCTCCTGGCCACACACAGCCCGGCAGCTGGAGGAGATCCTGGGGCCGTTACCTAACGCGTCAGTCTGTGAAGCCATCTCCTGGCTGAAGGTGAATATTGAGGCGGCGATTAAACAGTCGGAGATAGAAGGAGGTAAAAGGAAGCTGCTGAACATGATGTACTATCTGTTTGAGTCTCAGAACAACACTCTGGCCCAGGTCACACTCGGAGTTGTGGGGACACTGGACTTTAGTAAGTTCACATTGAACCCTCTGGACTGTGCTGTGCTGTCTCATGTGTTACAGCTCTGTGACACCATAGAAACCCTCGATCTCCCCAACTGTAACATCGGAGCTGAAGGGATCCAGCGTCTGGTGCCCGCACTGCACAAGTGCCGACAGCTCAGGTTTGTCCTGATTGATGGTTTCAGTCAGAAACATGTAGAATATCAGCCAGTGAGTGAGGTGTATGCTCGGGGAATATACTGACATACAGACAGTCTGTCTCACTGTGGAAGAATTCCCAACACAATCTGGCTATAAATGATCCTCAACATTAAAGCACTGACTCGTGAGCACAGGCCGAGAACTTGCTAAGAATGTTGAGAGCCATCAGCTGTGACCTGAATCATCTCTGTGGCTCCTCCTGTGCCAGTCATTCACATGTGCAGTGTACCTGACCCTGGTCACACGGTGTTATTTTGTTTTGAATGCGTGTGTACATGTGTGTCTGTTTGCGGGTTGTATATGTGGGTGTGTGTGTTTGTGCGCACTCCTGCAACCCCTCCTGCTCAGACATGTATGATGTTGGGGCATCCTCCCTAATCCTGAGACGTTTACCTCACTCAGTTCAATGATTCCATTCATATTCCCAAACGGCTGTTGCTCCCGGATGGATTTTTTTGTGGAGAAATCATGTCCGGAGGTACTATTTTGTTGGTATCTTTGCAGCCAAAACGTCTGTGCAAAACCCTCCCCAGAATAAAGTCTACACATCTTTAGCCCTGAGTTACCCTGTGTCTGCTCACACACTGCAGTCTGAGCCCTGTAGCTCAGTGGTAAGAGCCCTCGCCTCGCTAGCGAGATGGCGTGGGGGTGATTCCTGACAGGGCAAAACCTTACGTATGTTTCCTTACTCCACTCGTGTCTGTGTGCCTCACAGTCAGTCACAACCCGGTTGTTAAACGATTTGCAAATCGGGTCAATAATCCCTTGAGATTAAGAGACAGAGGAGGCCTGAGAGAGATGGACGGAAAGATATAGAGATGGAAAGTGAGACTGAGAGAGAAGAGAGCCTGAGTGAGAGAAAGACAGAGTGATAGACAGATAGAGAGAAAGAGACTAAGAGACTAGGGTAGAAGAAATATAACGTGTGAGAGGGTTTTTTTGTGAGAGGGATTGAGCGACAGAAAGAGAGAGAGAGAATTAGAGAGAAAGATAGTGAAGAGAGACTGAGTTAGAGCAAGATAGAGTGAGAGACGAAGACAGAGTTAGGGTGAAACGTTGAGAGTGAGAGAGAGACTGAGTTAGGGAGAGAAAGAGGAAATGAAAGAGAATCAGAGAGAGACTGAGAGAAAGAAAGTAAGAGATAGATAGAGAGAGAGAGACTGAGAGAAAGAAAGACAAAGTGATAGAGAAATAGGGTGGATGAAATATAACATGTCGTGACTGTATTTTGTGGGAGAGACTAAGAGAGGGAAAGAGAGGCAGACATAGACACAGAGAGACTGAGACAAAAATATGTTATATCGAATAGTGACTATGTCTTGTGGGAGAGCCAGAACAAGTGACTGTGAGAGAGAGAGAGAGAGAGAGAGAGAGACTTATAGAGAAACTGACAGAGAGAGAGTGAAAGTCAAAGCGAAAGACAGAGACAGAGCGAGTGACTGAATGAGGGAAAGAATAGAACGCGAGACACAGAAAGAGAATGAGAGAAAGAAAAACGTAGAGAGAGACTGAGAGGTATTATAAAGTGTAGTGACACTGTTTTTGGATGACAGAGACTGTTACTGCGAGAGAAAGAGACAGAGAGAGAGAGCCACAGAGAGAGAGTCAGTGAGAGAGACTGACAAAGAGAGAGAGAGAGAGAGAAAGAGCGAGAAAGAGGGGCCGAAAGAAAGGAGGAGGGAGAAGAGAGTCACTGAGAGAGACGGAGAGACGAGGAGAGAGAGAGACACTGAAAGATAGAGAGAGAGAGAGAGGGAGAGAGAGACTAAGAGCGCGAGTGACTGAGAGAGAGACTGTGAGAGGGTGAGAGAGTCTGGGAAAGCGAGACTGAGAGAGACAAACTGAGTGAGTGAATGAGAGAAAGAGAGAGTGTGGCTGTGAGAGAGGGAGAGAAACAGAGAGAGAGAGAATGAGAGATAAAGTGACTCAGAGACACAGAGTGAGAGAGATTGTGAGAGAGAGAGATAGAAAGAGATACTGAGAGACCTCGAGAGAGAAGGATAGTCTGAACGACTGAGAGACAGGGATAGAGTGAGACACAGACTGAGACACACAGACAGACGCAGAGAGACAGACAGAGAGTGAGAAAGAGACTGGGAAAGAGTGAGAGACTGAGAGACAGAGATAGAGTGAGAGAGAATCTGAGAGATAAACAGAGAGAGACTGAGAAAGAGAGAGAGTCTAAGTGAGAGAGACTGAGAGAGAGAGAGATACTGAGGCAGACGCAGAGGGAGAGACGATGAAAGAGAGAGACCCAGAGAGACAGAGAAAGAGACTTAAGGGCGAGAATGAGAGAGAGAGAGACTGAAAGTGAGAGAGACTGTGAAGGAGAGACCGAGAGAGGGGAAGGGAGAGACATAGACTTATAGAGCGACTGAGAGAGATATTGAGGGAGAGAAAGAGAGAGAGACTGAAAGAGTGAGTGAGACAGAAACAGAGAGAAAATATTATAATGTGTAGTGACTGTATGTTTTGTAAGAGAGACAGAGGCAGTGACTGAAAGAGATTGACTGACAGACAGAGAGAGAGAGAGAGCGATATTGAGAGAGGGACAGAAAGAGACACTGATAGACACAGATATATATCTATATATATATATATAGAGAGAGAGAGAGAGAGAGAGCGAAAGAGACAAAGAGAAAATATATTAAAGGGTAGCGAATGTGTGTGTTGTGGGGGAAACAGATATAGAGTGACTGAGAAAGAGAGAGAGAGAGATTGGGAGAAACTGCGGGAGAAACAATGAAAGAGACTAAGAGAGACTGAGAGAGAAAGTGACTCCGAAACAGAGTGAGAGAGAGACTGAAGGACAGAGATAGAGACTGAGATAGTGAGAGAGAGAGAGGGACTGAACAAGAGAGGAAACGATGGTGTGTGTGAGAGAGAGAGAGACAGACTGAGAGAGATTGTGTGAGAGAATATGCTATAACGTGTAGTAACTGTGTTTTGTGGGAGAGGCAGAAAAAGAAATATATATATAGAGAGAGAGAGAGACTAAGACAAAGTGAAAGACATAGAACAAGACAGAGAGAGAGAGAGAGAGAAAGACGGTGAAAGAGAATATATTATCAAACGTAGTGATTGTTTTGAGGGAGAGACAGAGAGAGAATCAGAGAGAGAGACAGACTGTGATGTGTGTGTGTGCACATGTGTGTGTGTGACCCTGGTCCCAGCGCCTTGGGACTTGCTCCCCATGTGAAAGGCTCCTGTATATACATGTCAATGTGTATTGTGTTGTTACACTCTATTCCCTGTGTTTGTGTCTCTGTGTCCAGGCTGGGGGGCAATAATCTGGGAGATTGTGGAGTGAAGCGACTGTGTGAGGCTCTGAGGAACACGCAGTGTAAATTACAGAGACTGGAGTAAGTAACACACTGTGTCTCCAGAGTCTGAATGACCCCAATATCTCAATGTGTTTATTGTGACTGTCTGATCAGTGCGGCTGAATATTGTGACAGGAATCGGTGTGACAGTGTGAGGCCACAAACCATCAAACTCTCAACATGTATTAATGTGTCTGTGTCTCTGTGTGTGCGTGTGTGTGTGACTGTTGTTAGAAACATATGCAACTCTCTCCAACAACTTTACAATGATCCGGTTCCAGTTTACCAATTCGTTGAGTTCAGTCACTTTATTCAGGTCAAAACAGCAGGAAACATACAAATAAATGAAACAATAAAATAATACACCAGACATAAAACGGTACCGACAGGATTCCTGTCACAGCCCTGGTCGTGTCTCGCACTGCTCCGCTACCGTTCCCGAGAGATATCTAACACACCTTTGTTTAAAGACACCTTGATATCTCCAGACAAAGTAAAACAACTCCTTATATGGTTATATCCACAACATGTTTCAATTCTCCCTTTAACTACATTTATTTCACTCCTCATCAGTCCCTTCGTCCAGTGTGTAAGTGTGAACAGACTTTCTGTGTCCTTGTACGTCCTGACCTGATGTTGCCATTGTTTTGGGTTCTGCTTCAGTCACTGAGCTTTGCAGCCTTTGCACTTCTATTATATATTCTTAAACCATACTTCAACATTAACCCATGACAACACTGTGTGTATGTCTGTGTGTGTGTGTGTGTGTATATATCAGTACATGTGATTGTGCCTCTGTGTGTGTCTTGTGTGTGCCTGGTTGCACATCTGTGTGTGTGTGTGTGTTCTGTGTTTCTGTTTGTGTATTTGTGTGCGTCTGTTTGTTTGTGTATATGTTTGTCTTTGTGTTTGTGTGTGCATTTGTGAGTGTTTGTGTGTGTCAGAGCCATGGGACGCCCTCCCGACGTGAAAGGCGCTAAACAAATAATGTTGTTGTTGTGTGTGTTTGGTTGTTCCTGTGAGTGTGTGCGATTGTGTGCGTGTTTGTGTGTGTGTTCCCAACTTTTCCCTTCACAAACCGCAGATAATCCAAACTCTGCAGCTCCTGTACTCACACACACCAGGCTCCCCGACCCCATCACTCCCACCCTCGCCCGACCTCATTTCTCCCACCCTCGCTCGACCCCATCACTCCCACGCTCGCCCAAGTCTCTCCATCGTCCAGAAGATCGAGTTCAAGATCCTCATCCTCACCTTTAAGGCCATCCATGGCCTCGCCCCCTCCTCTCCTCTCTGACCTGCTGACTCCCTACCAACCTGCCCGCTCCCTCCGTCCAGTGGGCTCCGGGCTGCTCCATGTCTCCCGCACGACCCGCCCTCCCATCGGTGTCCGGGCTTTCAGCCTCTCTGCCCCACACTCTGGAACTCCTTCCCACGGTCCCTTCCCCTCAATTCCTCCCTTGGTTCCTTCAAGGCCGGTCTTAAGACCCGTCTCTTCTACCGTACCTTTGATCTCACTCCCACTTCTCTGCCTTCCCCCACCCCTCCCCCACCGATCCCACCACTCACCCCTTCCCCACCTCTCCCTCATGCTCGGGCCTCGACCCCCGACTGTTGAGCGCTCTGGGATGTCCTCAGGACTTGAAAGGCGCTCTGTAATTGTCATTTTGTTGATGTTGTGTATTTGTATTTGTGTGCGTGGAAGTGTGTCTGTGTGTTTTTGGGTGTGTCTGTGTGTTTGAGAGTTTGTATGTGTATTTATATATGTGTTTTTGCGTTTGTTTGCGTGAGTGCTCACGTGTGCGTTTGTGTTTGATTGTATGTTTTTCTTTGTGTGTGCATTTGTGTGTTTCATTGTGTGTATGTTTGTATGTGTATTGGTATGTGTGTGTTTTTATTTGACTTTGTGCTTCTGTTTGTGTTTGTGTGCTTTTGAGTGTGTCTTTACGTGTTTCCATGTGTTTGTGATTGTGTGTGTTATGTTTGTTTGAGTGAGCATGTGTGTGCGTGTTTGTGAGTTTGTTTTTGTGTGTATTTGTGTGTTTCTGAGTATATATTTGTGCGATTGTTTGTTTGTATGTTTATGCATGTTTATGTATGTGTGTGAATTTCTGCTTGCTTGTGTGCTCTCTGTGTGTGTGTTTGTGTGTGTGTGTTTGTGTGAGTGTTTGTGTGTTAGTTTCTGTGTGTGTGCGATTGTGTGCGTTTGTGTCTTGGTGTGTTTGTTTGTATGTGTATGTGTGGGTAAGTTTCTGTGTCTGTGATTGGTGTGGATGTGTGTTTGTGCGTGTAATTTTGTGTTTGTATTTGTGTGTGTGTTTGTGTGCATGTGTGTCTATGTGTCTGTGTTTGCGTTTCTGTGTGTATATGTGTTTCTGGGTGTGTGTGTGTCTGTTTGTTTGTCTGTATGTTACTGTCTCTGAGTGGGTGCATTTTTTCTGTGGGTCATGTGCTAGTGTTTGTGCGTGTATGTGTATTTGTGTGTGTGTTTGTGTGTGATTTTGTTCGTTTTTGTGTGTTTGTTTGTGTATCTGTGTATGTTTATTTATGTGTGCGTGTTTCTATGTGATTTTGTGTGTCTCTTTGTATTTATTTCTGTTTTTATGTGTGTTTGTATGTTTGAGTGTTGTGTTTGTTTGTGTGTACATGTGCGTGTTTGTGAGTTTGTTTTTGTGTATGCTTGTTTGTTTGTGTGTTTCTGTGTGTGTTTATTTGTCTGTCTATCTGAGTATGTTTGTTTGTGTTTATTTCTGTGTTTATGTGTGTTTACGTATGTGCATTTGCATGTGTTTGTGTGTGCGTGTCTGTGTGAGTATTTGTTTGTGTATGTTTCTCTGAGTGTGGGGGATTGTGTGCGTTTGTGTGTCTGTGTGCTTGTTTGTGTGTTTCTGTGTGTGTTTTCGTACGTATGTGTTTGCGTGGGTGCGTTTGTGAGTGTGTGTGTTTATTTATGTGCATGTGTGTGTTTGTGTGTTCCTATATGTATGTGTGTATTTCAATGTGTCTGCGTGTGTGTGTCTATGTGTGCTCGTTTGTGTGTGTGTTTGAGTGTGTGTGTCTGTATTTGTTTATCTGCATGTGGGTCATGTGTTTATATGTGTTTGTGAGTAAGAGTGTATCTGTGGCTGCATGTCTGTGTTGGTGTGTATTCTGGTGTGTGTGTGTGTGTGTGTGCGTGAATGCGCGTATCTGGGAGATTGTGGAGTGAAGCGACTGTGTGAGGCTCTGAGGAACCCGGAGTGTAAAATACAGAGTCTGTGGAAATTAACGCACTGTGTCTCCAGAGTCTGAATGACTCCAATATCTCAATGAGTTTATTGTGACTGTCTGATCAGTGTGGCTGAATATTGTGACAGGAATCGGTGTGACAGTGTGAGGCCACAAGTCATCGTTTACATCAAACTCTCAACATGTATTAATGTGTGTCTGTGCGGGTGTGTGTGCCTTTCTGTGTTTGTGTTCATGTGTCTGTGTGTGTGTCTCTTTGTGTCTGTGTGTGTGTGTGTGACTGTTAGAAAAATTTGCAACTCTCTCCAACTATTTTAAAATGATCCGATTCCAGTTTACCTGTTGGTTGAGTTCAGTCACTATATTCCGGTCAAAATAGCAGGAAATACACAAATAAATGAAACAATAAAATAATACACAAGACACAAAACGGTACTGAGCGGATTCCTGTCACAGCACTGGTCGTGTCTCGCACTGCTCCGTTACCGTTCCCGAGAGATATCTAACACACCTGTGTTTAAAGACAACTGAATAACTCCAGACAAAGCTGTCTTTCTTAAGAAAAACAACTCCTTATATGGTTATTTCCATAATACGTTTCAATTTCAATTCTCCCTTTAACCACAAGGACTTTCCGTGTCCTTGTAAGTCCTGACCTTATGTTGCCATTGTTTTTGGTATCTGCCTTCTGTCATTGAGCTTTGCCGCCTTTGCACTTCTATTTTAGATTCTTAAACCACAATTTAACATTAACCCATGACAACACTGTGTGTATATATATCTCTGTGTGTGTGTGTCAGTGCGTGTGTTTGTGTGTGTGTGTGTACGTATGTGTGTGTGTGTCAATGCATATGCTTTTTTGTGTGTGTGTGTTTGCGTGTCTGTGTGTATGTGTGCGTTTGCCTGTGTATGTGGGTCTGTGTGCTTTTGTGAGTACTTTCTTAAGTGTGTGTGTATCTCAGTGAGCGCTTGTGTGTGCGTTTGCCTTTATTTCTGTGTTTGTGTTTGTGCGTGCGTTTTTGAGTATATCTATATATTTTGTGTGTCTGGATGTGATTATGTGTGTCTCTGTCTGTGTGTGTGTGTGTGTTTCTGCGGGGTTTTTTGTGTCTCTGTGTGTATATGTGTTCGACAGTGTTTGCTTGTGTGTACGTTTGTTTGTGTGTGTGTTTGTGTGTTTGTTTGTGTGTTTCTGTATGTGTATTTGTGTGACTTTGTGCTTGTGAGTGTATGTGTGCGTGTGTCAGAGCCTTGGGACGTCCGACATGAAAGGCGATATACAACTGTAAACTTCTTGTTGTTGTTGTGTGCATTTGTGTATGTTCCAGTAAGTGTGTGCGTTTGTTTGTGTGTATGTACCCAACTCTTCCCTTCACAGCTGCAGATCATACAAAACTCTGCAGCTCGTGTAATCATCTACACCAGGCTCCCCGACCCCATTACACCCACCCTCGCCCGACCTCATCACTCCCACATTCGCCCGACCTCATCACTCCAACCCTCGCCCGACCTCATCACTCCCACCCTCGCCCGACCACATCATTCCCATCCTCGCCCGACCCCATCACTCCCACCCTCGCCCGACCCCATCACTCCCACCCTCGCCCGACCACATCAATCCCACACCCTCCCGACCTCACTGACTCCTCATCCCCCAGAGGATCGAGTTCAAGATCGTCGTCCTCACCTTTAAGGCCATCAATGGCCTCGCCCCCTCCTCCCCTCTCTGACCTGCTGACTCCCTACCAACCTGCCCGCTCCCTCCGTCCGGTGGGCTCCGGGCTGCTCCATGTCTCCATCGTTGTCCGGGCTTTCAGCCTCTCTGCCCCACACTCTGGAACTGCATCCCACGGTCCCTTCTCCTCACTTCCTCTCTTGTCTCCTTCAAGGTCGGTCTCAAGACCCTTCTCTTCGATCGAGCCTTTGGTCTCCCTCCCACCTCTCTGCCTTCCCTCACTCCTACCCCAATCCTCCCCCACCCCTCGCCACCCCTCCCCCACCCCTCGCCACCCCTCCCCCACCCCTCGCCACCCCTCCCCCACCACTCGCCACCCCTCCCCACCCCTCCCCCACCCCTGCCCACCCCTCCCCACACCTCCCCACAACCCTCCCCACCCCTCCCCACCCCTCCACCATGCTGTGGCCCCGACACCTGACTATTCAGCGCTTTGGGACGTCCTGCCGACGTGAACGGCTCTCTGGAAATGCAATTTTATTGATGTTATTGTGTGTTTGCGTGTGTGTGTTTGTGTGTGTGTTTGTGTGTGTGCGTGTCTGCGGGTATATGCGTGGTTGTATCTGTGTGCTTGCACGTTTGTGTGTTTGGTTGTGTGTATGTGTATTTATGTTTGTGTGTTTTTCTGTGCGTGTTTGTGTGTGGGTGTTTGTGTGTGATTGTGTGTGTATATTTGCATATGTTTCTTTGTGTGAATCTATGTATGTGTATTTATGTCTGTGCTTGTATTTGGTTTTGTGTTTCTTTGTTTGTGTGTTTTTGAGTGTGTGTCTGTTTGTCTTTACATATGTTTCTGTGTATGTGTGTGATTGTGTGTTGTGTTTTTGTGTGTGCGTATTTGTGAGTTTTTGTTTGTGTGTCTTTGTGTGTTTCTGTGTGTATTTGTGCGTGTGTTTTCGCATATATGGTTATGAATGTTTGTGTATGCCTGTGTATGTGTACGTGTTTGTGTAATTGTGTACTTTTTCTGCGTGTGTGTGTTTACGTGTATGTTTGCGTGTGTTTGTGTGTGTCCGTTTGTTTGTGATCCTGTGAGTGTGTGTGTTTGTTTCTGTGTGTTTCTCTGTGTATGTGTGTCTGTGCGTCTGTATCTGTGTGTGTATTTGACTGTGCGACATGTGTTTGTTTGTGTGTGTATGTGTATGCTTGCATGAGTGTGTTTGCGTGTGTTTCTGTGTGTGTGTGTTTACTTGTTTGTGGTTCATGTGTTTGTGTGTGTGACTGATTGTATTTTTCTGTGGGTCATGTGTTTGTTTATGTGTGTATATGCATGTATGTGTGTGTGTTTTTTGTGCCATTTTGTTTATGTTTGTATGTGTGCTTGTGTGAGTGATTGTGCTTATGTTTGCGTGTGTGTGTGTGTTTGAGTGTGTGTGTTGGCGTGTGTTCGATTTTGTTTGTATGAGTTTGTGAGTGCTTTTGTGTGTGTTTGTGTATTTCTGTGTATGCGTGTGAGTTTGTGTGTGTGTATATTTGTGTGTGTTTGTGTGTATCTATGTATGTCTATTTATACCTGTGTGCTTGTTTGTATGCGCTGTGCTTCTGTTTGTGATTGTGTGTTTTTGAGTGTGTCTTTTTGTGTGCGTTTGTATGTTTGCGGTTGTTTGTGTGTGCGTGTTTGTCAGTCTGTTTTCGTGTACGTTTGTTTGTGTGGTTCTGTGTGTGTATTTGTGAGTGTTTGTGTGAATGTTTATGTATGTTTGTGTGTATGCGTGTTTGTGCGTGCGTGTGTTTTTTTCTCTGTGTGTGTTTGCTTGTGTTTGTGTGCATATGTGTGTGCGTTTGTGTGAATGATTGATTGTTTGTGTGTGTGTTTTTGTTTGCTTGTTTGAGTTTCTGTGTGTGTGTTTGCGTATGTGTTTGCGTGGGTGAGTTTTTGGGTGTGATTGTGTATGTTTCTGTGTGAGCGCGTTTGTGTGAGAGTGTTTGTGTGTTTGTTTGTCTGCGTGAGTGTGTGTATTTATGTGTGTCTGTGTGTGTGTCTGTTTGTGCGTCTCTGTTTATGTGACTCTTTGTGTGTTTGTATGTATTTTTCTGTGGGTGATGTGTTTGTGTGTATTTGTGTGTGTGAGAGTAAGTGTGTATCTGCGGCGATGTTTTTGTCTGTGTTTGCGTGTGTTTGTGTGTATGTGTGTTTGTGTGTATGAACTCCTACAACCTGTCCGGCATCAAACAAACTGTGAGTGACAGTGGGTTATACCCACTGTGTTTACTCTGATCCCTGTCATGTCTCTGTGTCTCTGATCTCCAGGTTGGACAGTAACAGACTGACCGATGGCTGCACTGATGATCTGGTCTCCGCTCTCAGTACAAACCGCTCACTGAGGTTCCTGGACCTGGAGTATAACTCCTTCACAGACGGCTCTGTCTCCGCTCTCCGCCGCCTCATACAGACCTGCACCAGTCTGGAGGGATCGGTGAGTGTTTGTGTCAGTGTTTAATGTGATAAACACACAGAGAAAGGGCTGTGTATCAGAATGGGAACAGTTTGAAGGGATTTATTTATTCATTAAACTGCGACACGAACAGTTTACAGTTTGTACCATTATCCCATGGGTTTTTTCCTGTTTAATGTGTTTCAGGCTGTGGGCGAATAAGTTCAGTTCAGATGGACGGAATCAGCTGAAGTCACTGCAGGTAATCAGAGCTGAGCTGTCAGTGACAGTGTGACACTGACTGAGGCAGTGACTGTCCACACAGTCTGTGTAACAAGGAATATATTCTGGACACTGTAGTGACTGATTATTAAAGATGTAATCCTGATTCCTCTCCCATCTCTGCTCTGGGGACCGTTATTGACACACACCGCCTACGGGCGTGCGGGCGGCTGGAGAGCCCCGACCCTCAGTCACTGCTAAACTGCTGTAAGCGACCACGACTGATGCACTTTCTCTCACAGTCTCTCTCTCTCTCTCTCTCTCTCTGTGTGTGTGTGTCACTCCCTCTCATTTTATATATTTCCGTCTTTCTATTTCAGGCTCTCTCTTTCGTTGTCTCTCTTAGTCTCCGTCTCTCTCTCTGTCTCTCTCTCTGTGCCTCAGCCCTCAGTGTTTGTGTTTGAGATCCTGAGAGAGTGATCAGTCCGAGTGTTCGTGTGTGTGTGAGAGAGAGAGAGTTTGCAGACCGTGTGTGAGAGTGAGAAGGAGAGGGAACAGTCAGTGGGTTTGCGGGAGAGGGAGTGAGCTGTCAAAATGTGTGCGTGTGTCAGAGAGAACAGTTCTTGTGCGTGAGAGAGAATGAGAGCAGTCTGTGTGTGAGTAAGAGAGACCAGTCAGTGACTGTGTGTGTGTGTGTGAGAGCAGTCATTGTGTGTGTGTGTGTATGAGAGAGAGCAGTCAGTGTGTGTGTGTATGTGTGTGGGAGAGCAGTCAGTGTGTGTGTGTGTGTGTGTGTAAGAGAGAGAGCAGTCAGTGTGTGTGTGTGTGGGAGAGCAGTCAGTGTGCGTGTGTGGGGGGGGAGAGCAGTCAGTGTGTGTGTGTGTGAGAGCAGTCAGTGTGTGTGAGAGCAGTCAGTGTGTGTGTGTGTGTGAGCATTCAGTGTGTGTGTGTAGGAGAGCAGTCAGTGTGTGTGAGAGAAGTCAGTGCGTGTGTGTGTGTGAGAGAGCAGTCAGTGTGTGTGTGTGTGCGAGAGCAGTCAGTGTGTGTGTGAGAGAAAGCATTCTGTATGTGAGAGCAGTCAGTACCTGTGTGTGTGAACGTGTGAGTGTGAGCAGTCAGTGTGTGTTTGTGTGTGTGAGAGAGAGAGAGCAGTCAGTGTATGTGTGTGTGAGAGCAACAACAACAACAACAACAATATTCCATTTATAGAGCGCCTTTCACGTCAGGAGGACGTCCCAAGGCGCTGCACAGTTGGGTCATGACCCGAGCAGGGGGGAAATGGTCAGGGTGAGGGGAGGGAAGGGAGGGAGCGAGGAGGAGGAAGAGAGTCGAGAGGGGAGCTGAAGGCACGGTCAAAGAGAAAGGTTTTGAGACCGGCCTTGAAGGAGGAAAGGGAGGAAGCGGCGAAGGCACTGGGGATGGAGTTGCAGAGCCTGGGGGCTGAGAGGCTGAAGGCCACCGATGGTAGCGCGTTTGGGGCGGGTGATGTGGAGCAGACCGGAGCCAGAGGAACGGAGGGTACGGGCTGGTAAGTAGGGGAAGAGTAGGTCGGAGAGTTAGGAGGGAGCGAGGCCATGAATGGCCTTGTAGGTGAGGATGAAGATCTGGATTTCGATCCTCGGGGGAATCAGGAGACGGTGGAGGTGAGCGAGGGTGGGGAGTGATGTGGTCACGAAGCCTAGTGCGGGACAGTACCCAACTCATTCCACATTCCCCTTCTTACCCCAATTAGTCCCCCTGCTGTTACCCCAAATATTTCCACTCCCCTGCTCTCACCCCAACCAGTCCCACTCACACAGCTCTTACCTACCAATGTTTCCCACTCGCGCACACTTACCCCAACTTGCCCCATCACCACCATCCTCGCCCAACTCCACCGGCTTCCCATTATATAGAGGATGCGGTTCAATATCCTGGTCCTCACCTTCAAAGCCCTCCATGGCTTGCTCCCCCACACCACTTCTGTGACCTCCTAACCCCCTACCAACCTGTACGCTCCCTCCGCTCAGCAGGCTCCAGCCTGCTTCACGTGCCCCGCCTCATCAATGGCGGTTGGTCCTGCAGCTTCTCTGCCCCCACCCTCTGGACCTCCATCCTCCGCCACAATCGTCCCCTCCTCACCTCCTTCAAGGTATATCTCAAGACACTCCTCTTCGACCGACGGCGCTTTTGGTCACCCTCCTACCCCCACCTCTCAACCCTCCACTCCTTCGTGATCCCAAAGCCCAGCTCGGGTCCAATTCCCCGACTCTC
>NW_024705019.1:73960-85430 GCF_018977255.1 Callorhinchus milii
CCGATACAGCTTTAGCATAACGAGGTTGAACCGCTTCTTCAATTTCAAGTCTCCGCTCGTGAATAGCGCTGCTCTGTCTCCCCCTCTAAACACACACCTCTCCTTCTCACACTATCGATCACTCACTCACACTCACTCACTCACCCCCCCCCCTCTCTTCTGTCTCTGTTTCTTTCACTCATCTACACTCTTTCTCTCTCTCTCTTTTATCATTCTCTTCCTATTCTGTCAACACATTCTTCTCCAACCCCTCCCTCTCAATTCTCACGTGCACTCTCTTCTTCTATCCTCTCATTCCAAGTGCTTAAACCTGGTGTAACTTTACTGTTTTTTTCCAGCCACAATCAGAGCTAATGAGAGACTCACCGTCTTGTCTACCCACTGACTGAGCTGCGGTTCCTCTCACTGGTTCCGAGCCTCTCAGTGATGTACTTCAGTGTTCTGGGCTGTACAGGTAACAACAAACCACTGGTCAGAGTCCAACAGCTAATGTCTGGCAGTAAATCATAGCCAAGCCCTGTTGCCTTGGAGATTTCCACAGAAACTCAAGTTTACCTGATATAAAAGTCCTTCTGGTCAGAGTTCAATCCCTAAAGCATCAATTTCAGAGAGTTAGCAAACTGGCAAATGGGGACGTTTGGAGAATTTGTTTTCCTACACAGTTGGTTGTTGGGTTATGGAAAGCACTGGTGAGATTGAGGTTTGCGGCAGATTCCAGATTGGTTTTTAGACCATCAGAAGATATCGATCTAAATGGAGTCAACTATCTAAAAAGGGGTTTGGGAAAAGAGCAACGTAAATGGGACTGAAAGGATTTTCATAAAAATAGCCACAGCCATCCTTCTTCTGTGCTGCACATCTACATGTTTCTTTGTTCGTGAGTGTGGCACAAAAGATTGGATTCAGGGATTTAAAAAAAAACTGATCAGTAAAGGAAGGAAAAAATATATTGGAAACGCTCGTTTTTTTATTGTGTTAAATGTTATGAAGTTTCTCTCTCATTTTCTCTTCTTCTCACAAACTCCTCTGTCCTCTCTCAGTCATTGGCTCCCCCTCGCGCTCTGTCTTACCGACACTCTTTCGTTCTCTCAGTTCCTCTCTCTCTATCACACTCATCTCCCACACCAGCCCTCCCTCCACTCACACTCCCTTTCGCCTCTCACAGTCTCTCCGTCTACGCTCTCTCGATAACTCACTCCTCCTTTTCTCCCTCTCTTCACAAACACTCTCTCCTCCAAATCTTATTCACTTTCTTTCACTCTCTGTCTCCATATCTCTGTTTCTTTCTCACCACCTCTCTCCCTCTGACCTCCTTTCTGTCAATCACTTTGCCCCTCACATTTCACTCACATTCTCACACACACTCTCTCACTCAATAGCTATCTCTTCGCCTCTGTCGTACAGTCACTCACTGCCAATCTCTCACCGCTTTGCTTATTCCCTCTTTCCCTCCCGGTCTCTGTTTCTTTCTCTCACCCCATCATCTCTCTACCGCACTCTGTCTCCCCTCTAACACACACACACTCTCCTTCTCACACTATCGATCACTCATCACACTCACTCACTCCACTCCCCCCCCCTCTCTTCCTGTCTCTGTTTCTTTCATTCATCTCACTCTTTCTCTCTCTCTTTTATCATTCTCTCCCTATTTCTGTCAACCATTCTTCCCTCCAACCCCTCCCTCTCAATTCTCACGTGCACTCTCTTTCTTCTATCCTCTCATTCCAAGTGCTTAAACCTGGTGTAACTTTACTGTTTTTTTCCAGCCACAATCAGAGTAATGAGAGACTCACCGTCTTGTCTACCCACTGACTGAGCTGCGGTTCCTGTCACTGGTTCCCGAGCCTCTCAGTGATGTACTTCAGTGTTCAGGGCTGTACAGGTAATAACACACTCTGGTCAGAGTCCAGCAGCTAATGTCTGGCAGTAAATCATAGCCTCGCCCTGTTCCCTTGGAGATTTCCACAGAAACTCAATCTTTACCTGCTATAAAAGTTCCACTGGTCGAGGTTTAGTTCTTAAAACATCAATTTAAGACAAACAAGTAGAAAACTGTAAATGAGGAGGTTTGAGAATATGTTGTCCGGCGCATTTGATTGTTGGGTTGCGGAAAGCTCTGGCGGGAATAGTCATTGAGGCAGAAACCATATTGGTTTTCAAAACAGGTCTACATATCGATCTAAATGGAGTGAACTATCTACAACTAGATTAGGGAACAGAGCAGAGAAATGGGACGGAAAGAATTGTTATAAATGTGCCACCACATCCACCACACGCTGAATACTCTTCGTCGGTGCTGTACATCTCTATAGTTCTTTGTTTGTGGTTTTGGTATCAAAGTTTGGCTTTAGGAATTTTTGAAAAACTAAACAGGAAGGAAGAAATAAACTTATTGGAGATGCCATTTTTTAAAAATATTGTGTTAATGGTGTGGATTTTGTCGCTCATTTTATCTCTTTCCTCTCACAGTCTCCTGTGTCACTCTCTCAATCACTCTCTGCCCCTCTCTTTTGTTTCTCTCACATTCTCTCCCTATCTCAGTTACTCTCTCTCATACACCCTTTCTCCCCACACGACAACACCCCTCTAACAATCTCTTTCCCTTCTAACACTCCCTCTATCTCCCCTCTCTCTATCACTCACTCTCCCTCCTTGTCTCTGTTTCTTGCTGTCGCCACAACCCCACACTCCCACACACTCTCCAGCCCGTCTTTTTCTTTCACTCAGTCCACATTTCTGTCAATCATACTCTTTTCTCACTCACCCTCTCACCACGCTGTCCTCTCTTCTATCAGTCTGGGTATCAATCAATCTGTCTCCCCCTCTGTCAAACACTATTTCTATAGAGTAAGAAACTCTATTTCTCTCTACTCCATGTCCATCCACCCCCTCCCCCCACTGTCTCTCTCGTTTCTTACTCACACTCTTACCTACACACACTCTCTTCTCTCATTCTCTCACAAACATTCTCCCTCACTGCCCCTCTCCACCACTCTCACACACACACCACCGTCTCACCAATCTCACTCATTCAGTCACTCACTGCTTGCACCATCTCTCTCTCCCTGAATCTGTTTCTTTCTCTCATTCCCATTCTCTCTCTTACACACTCTCCTATTTATGTAAATCTGACTTTCTCTCGTTTCTTCAGGCGCACTCTCACTCTCTCTGTCATACTCTGATTCTTTCTCAATTTATTATGTTTCACTTCTGTTACACATTGTGTCAAGTGCACTGTGATTATACGCTGCAAGATTTGCACTACATAAAGCATTTTGTTGCTGTCTATCTTAATACAACAATAATTGCCACCTCCACTTCAAATTCACCTTTGATTCATTTTAACAACCCTCTCTATTAGAGCACCACTGTGCTCTCTATCTAATCTCCTGATCGTGATCTTCGAACCTCATTTCTTTAACAGTCATTTAAACGTTATCATTGCCAATATGCAATGTTGCCTTTTATGCATATTTTCAGTTAATGTAACTGTGGATTGGGCTTCGGAATTGGGACCAGGAAGATAGTCAACAACATGAGCAACATTTTATCAAAAATGATTTCCACTTGTCGGGAAGAGAAAGAAAATGTCGGCATTCAGTCCGATAGAATGTAGACTGCAACTTAATTTAGTCTTATTTCCTAGAGCGTAAAAGAAAGTGAAAACCATTCAGAAATATGCCATCTTCTCTATCGTGTCACCATATTCGGAGCAGACCGATCTCTCGAGTTCGAGGGATAAGTTGTAAACTATCGTTAGATAATCGAGGGAGAATCACCCAGGAAACGAGACGTCTCAGAGGAGACAATAAATCAATAACAACAACAACAATACAGTGCTCCTCACGTGGGAAACATCTCGGAGCACTTAAGGAGCGGCGCGATTTCTTAGCTGAAATTTTTTGTCAGCCCAGTGTCTGAAAACCGGTCAACAACACCGTGAGTGTGTGTTGGGGTAACTGCTGGAGTCTAACCAGCCAAAACCGCAAGATGAAAGGATTGAGGCAAAGAATGACTGAAGAGTCAGCACAGATCCTTAACGCAGTGTAGAGGAGAGCGACCAGGATGATCACCGGTGTTAGAGGAAATAAATATGAAACAAGGATTAGACAAGCTGTGGCTTCTTAGATTCATAGAAGCATACAAAATACAGGCTATTCGGCCCAACTGTCAGGCTGTTGCTTATACTCCACATCTCTATGTTAACAGTTGTTCAGATAAATCAAGTTCCACCTATGGATTTTGGAGACCATTAATACCTTAAACCATACTAAGGTGATCTGTTCGAATAACGACAGCAATTTGCATTGATATAAACATCATAAATATCATCTTACAGAGCAGGGGGTCAAACCAGACGCCAAGATTGTGCACAGGTTCAACGAGTCTGAGGGAGAGCCCATGGAGGTTGAGGAGCTCAGATCTGCAGGAGTGAATACGTTGAGAGTCAAACAGTATGGCTTCCATCTTGTCCACATTCAGATGCAGGAAGTTTGCTTTCGTCCATGCCACGATGTATGCCAGTAAAGATGATGGAACATTCGTGGACCTGGAGTCGATACTGGAGAAGACAAAGCAGATTTGTGTACCATCAGCATATATGTGGACGTTTACTCCATATCTGTGGATGATATAGCCCAGAGTGAGCATCTAGATGAGGAAAAGAAGAGGGCCAAAAATGGAGACCTGGGGTTACCACAGGTTACCAGGCGGGGACAGGAGGAGAAAATGTTTGCCGAGATGAAGTCGGGGCTCTTTGTTAAGTAGAGTTCAAACCATGCGAGTGCTGTCCCACTGAGGAAGATGATGGAAGAGATGGTGGAGGAAGATTACGTGGTCATCCTTTTCGAACACTGTATCGAGATCCAGGAGGATGAGGAGGAAGAGAGAGTCCTGATTACAGATACAGAGAACATTGTTTGTGACTTTGACAAGCGATGTCTCTGTGCTGTGGGCAGTCAGTACGAAAATCAGACTGCACGAGCTCGAGGAGGAAATGGAGGGAGAGATGAGACCAAAGTTGACCGGCAACAATGCGTTTGACAAGGAGGGGCAGATTGGAAATTCTAGGATGCAAATGGGATAGTTATATTAGGGGTTAGAGAGATTGAGGGGTTGGGGGTGGTTTGAGGAGGGGATTGATAAAATCAAAGTGCTATATCAAGGACAAGGTATGTTTTTTTTAATAATCTGTATGTTATCTGCATCATAATGAATATGTACAACAGAGAATAAAAAGGTACGAGCTAAACCGCAAAGTTTCCAGATGTACCTGGTTGGTGGGCCTTCAGCCACTCTGTCCCCACCATTTGGAACTCCTTTTCGCTCCCTCCATTGGTTTCTTCAACGCGCAACCCAGGACCCTCCGCTTCAACAGGAGTTTCGATCACGCTCCTTCCAATACCCCACCCCATGCCTTCCTTCCGCCCCAATGCGGACCCTGCGCTCGGTTCGGAAACATTAACCATCCAATCCCTTCCCGAAGTGTAAGGCACTAATAATAATAATAATCCTTGCATTTGATGTAGCGCTTTCCACGTCGGGAGGACGTCCCAAAGCGCACAGTAATGTCCCACAAACAGTCGAAGATTGAAAATGACCAATTTATTATTGTTTTTGGTTTTGGATTATTAATTAAAATGAATATTAATTAATAAACAAACAAACGGGCTACTTTTTCCCATTTCAGAATATAATAATAATACCCCCATAACTCAATCGCTGCTAACTTTTGGAGTCCTGTAGCTCAGTGGTTAGAGCACTCGCTTTGCAAGTGAGAGACCTGAGTTCAATTCCAGGCAGGGCTAAACCTTGGGCAAGTTTCCTTACTCCACACAGAGCCTAATAATAATCCCTCCAAAAACCAAAAACAATAATAAATTGGTCATTTTCAATCCACGACTGTTTGTGGGACATTGCTGTGCGCAATTGGCTGCCGCGATCGCCCACAAATATACAGTCAATTCACTTTACAGT
This sequence comes from Callorhinchus milii, assembly GCF_018977255.1. NCBI lineage: Eukaryota > Metazoa > Chordata > Chondrichthyes > Chimaeriformes > Callorhinchidae > Callorhinchus > Callorhinchus milii. The sequence continues at coordinate 79,937 of NW_024705019.1, forward strand.
GTGTTCTGTGAAGCGCTTTGGGACGTCCTCCCGACGTGAAAAGCGCTATATCAAATGCAAGGATTATTATTATTATTATTATTGGAGGGATTATTATTAGGAGTGTGGAGTAAGGAAACTTGCCCAAGATTTCGCCCTCTGTCTGGAATTGAACTCAGGTCTCTCGCTTGCTACAGGACTCCAAAACTACACGTGTAGTTTTGTTATTGTTCTTGTTGGAAAGGCTAACCTTGAGATGTTCAGGTTGTCACTGGTTTCTTTCGTCCTAAAAAGCTGACAAACCAACGGGATTGCCATGAACAGTTTCCACGAGATATTTGTCCTTCACATTGAGGGTGATGTGAAATCCAGAAGCCACAATAAACCCGCGATTCAATGTCACTCCAGCGCTTGGCTCTCTGTGCGCATGTGGTGATGGATCAAGACACATTGAATCGCGGAAACTGTAGTCTTAACCCGTTCCTGACATTTTCTGGCTGTACTAAATTGCACATGTTTATTAAATCTAATTGTCCACAATTTGTACAGTTTGCCTGCAATTCGGACTTCACGCGGAGTCCTGCAGCTCAGCGATTAGAGCTCTCGCCTCACATGCTGGAGGACCTGAACTCCATTAAAACAAGAATTATTATTATTATATTCACATAAGTCATATTCAATGTTTGGGTCCAGACGGATATGCTTCTGTGATGATTTATTGTGGTTTATTTGGAGGTTTCGGGATTGCTAATATTCATTCGTCTGTTTGATACCTGGAAAGGGCTGAATCTTTTACTTGGCCAAAGGTGTAGAGTGACTAAAGATTCCAACAAAACTCTTCTATTCATTTATTTACAATTTTCAATATAAGTTTCCTAATGGTTTGCGTTATTTTTGTTATTTTTGTGGAGTGATTTAATCGGTGGAGTCGTGTAGCATATCAGTTAATAACTCGTCATTTAATAATAAATTAAATAATAATCCTTGCATTTGATACGCCGTCTCATCGCGTACCCGAGACGCCTGAAAGCGCTTCACGGGATATATTGTGATATATTGGATATACGTGAACTGACTGTATGTTTTGTGGGCAATATATTTGGGTGACGCCTAAATGTCTGGGCTGTTTGTGGCCACAGTGACCTGTTTGGATGACTGTAGTGACGGGATCAGCCTTTCGTACAGTGTCAATGTACTGTTTTCCTGGAGCCTCGGATAAAACATTACACTGTACAGTTTGCCCGTCTCCTCGCCCTGCGGTGGGGACAACGGCAACTGTGTCAAACTAAACCATTCTGTATTAAAATTGTGGCCTGTAACACCAACAACAACTTTGCTTTATATGGCGCCGCTGGTGAGGGGGAGAGTCCCAGAGCGCTGGACAGTGGCGGAGCTCGAGGCCGAGCCGAGGGGGAGGTGACCGCAGGTCACGGTCCAACACGAAGGTCTTCACCGCGTCCGGTCATCGGGTCAGAAAAGCTTCGAGTCTCTGTCCGCAGGTTTCACTTCACCGACGTCCTGACAGAGAAGCCGCGGCGTCACTCACACACACGAACCTCTTCCTGTCTCGTCTTTCCTTCTGTTCAGAATTAATGAGGGAATTAAACTTTATCTTTTTGGGGTAAAACATTCCTGACTTGTTTGTGGGGTTTACTCCTCGGCGATGGGAGGCCTCAGTGTGAGGTGTAAACTGTTTAAATTCGCCAATGTCTGTCTGTCTTTCTCTCTCTTTCTGTGTCCCTGTGTCTGTGTGTCTGGTGACCAGGTGTTGACATTGGCTCCTCACTGTCTGTGTGTTGTGACTGGGGGGTGGGGTGACTGGGAGTGGGTGGGGGTGACTGGCGGGTGGGGGTGAATGGGAGGGATGGGGGTGACTGGGGGGGGGTGGGGTGACTGGCGGGTGGGGGGTGACTGGCGGGTGGGGGCTGACTGGGGGGGGTGGGGGTGACTGGGGGGTGACATGGCCGCACTGTTGTCTGTCTCTCTCTCTCTGTGTCTCTCGTCGACTGATGAACAGCAGCGCCAGACTTTGACGCCTTTTTTTTTCTGACAGAGAGAGAGAGAGACATAGACACACAAACACACACTCTCACTCTCTGTCACTCTCTCTCACACACACACTGAGCCTGAAACGCACACACACAAACAGACATACACATACACGGACACACACAGACACACTAAGACACATACACGCACACACACAGATACACACACACACAGAGCCAGTCTATCACACAAATACAGACACACACACAGACTGACACACACTCTCACTGTCAGTCTCTCACCCTCTCTCCAACATTCGCTCTCACTCGCTCTCATACAAGTTGAACCCACAGACACACACACACACAAACCCAGACACCGAGCCCGGCCAACACTGTGTGTGTTTGTGTGATAGCCCGACTCGGTGTCTGTGTGTGTGAGAAAGAGGAGAGAGAGAGGGTGTGAGAGCGGGTGAGAGAGACTGACAGAGAGTGAGAGTGTGTGTCTGTGTGTGTGTGTCTGTGTGTGTGTCGGTGTGTGTGTGTCTGTGTGTGTGTCTGTGTGTCTCTGTCTGTGTGTGTTTGTGTGTGTGTACTCGGTACCAAACACAAGGACTGTTACTGCTATCACTCAAATGACGAGTGACTGCACTCACTACGACACCACAGGACTCCACAGATTAAACCGCTCCGCACAGATCACATCCCGCAAACCGCGAGAAAAATAATACCCCGAATTAGAAATGAATGAATAAATGTGGAAGAATGTTGTTGGAGCTTCAGTCCCTCTCTCCCCTCGGCCTGGAATGAAGGTCCCGTCTGATCCCACAGTGTACAACAGGAAAATGAGACGGGAATATCATCCGCCCCGAAACCGCTCAATGTTCCTCAATACATCATCACAAAAATCACATGCGTTCGGACCATAAAACTTAATAATATTTTACACAGAAACACACACTTCCACTCTCTCACTCTCTCACATTCTCTCTCTCACACTTTCACTCTCTCACAGTCTCTCTCTCACACACTCACTCTCACTCTCTCACACAGTCTCTCTCTCTCACTCTCTCACACACTGTCACTCTCTCACACTCTCTCTCACACTGTCACTCTCTCACACTCTCTCACACTGTCACTCTCTCACACATTCTCTCACAATCTCTCTCATACTCTCTGTCTCGCACTCTCACTCTCTCTCACTCTCTCTCTCTCTCTCTGTCACCGACACTGACCGTCGTCTCCGCCGCCATCACCACCTCCCGCGGTCCCGCCTCGCGCTCAGACTGACAGGCGCCGCGCCCCGAAACACCGTCAGCCCCGCGCCCGGAGACGGCACTGCGCAGGCGCCGAGTTCTAAAAAAAAACTGTCGGCCTCGCGCTCAGTGACACCACTGCGCAGGCGCCGAGTCAGAGGGAAAAAGAGGCGCCAAAGTCAGGCGACGACAGACACACATAGAGAGAGAGAGACAGACAACCGACCGACAGAGGCGACTCAACCCATCGACCGTTTAAACCTCACACTGAGGCCTCCCGACGCCAATGAATAACCCACACAAACAATTCTGGAATTTTTTACCCAAAGGACAAAGGCGGATCCCGTCACTACAGTCATCCACGCACTTGATCCACATAGAGCTCAGACATTGGGGCCTCACCCAAATATATTGCCCACAATATATACAGTGAGTTCACTTTACAGTGTGTTCTGTGAAGCGCTTTGGGACGTCCTCCCGACGTGAAAAGCGCTATATCAAATGCAAGGATTATTATTATTATTATCCTGTGTTGTGCTTTAAGATGTGATGTGGTGCCATAACAAATGCAAATATTATCAGTGTTATCTCTCAAATTACTAGTGTTTGCACCAACTGCTTCCGCTACAGGACTCCACCGATTATATCGCTGCCTTCAAATAACACCCCCGGAAACCATAAGGACTCTAATGTTCAGAATTGGATATAAATGAATAAATGTGGACGCTTTGGATTAGAAAAGATTCCATCCTGATCCAACAGACATCAAATAGCCATCCAGCAACACCTAAACATTATACTGTTAAAACATGACACAAGTTGTATCATTCCAGATCATAGCATTTAATATGACTAATTTAATAATCATAATAATTCTTGCATTTGGTATAGCGCTTTATCGCGTCTTCACAGAATACCCTTAAATGAATTGTCTGTGTTCTCTGACACTGAGAGCCAAGCGCTGGAATGGCATTGAATCGCGGGTTTACTGTGGCTTTTAGGTTTCGCATCAACGTCAATATGAAGGACAAATACCTCGAGGAGACAGTTCATGACAATCTCGTTTGTTTTGTCAGCTTCTGAGGAAGAAGGCAACCGGTGAAAACCTAAACATCTCAAGGTTAGAACAAGAATAACATCACATTTGTACAGCAGCTTTCACATCGGGAGGATGTCCCAAGGCACTGGGCAGTCAGACCTGAGCTGTGGGTTGGGATTGGGGAGGGGGGAAAGGAGGGCGATCAAAACCATGGTCGAAGTGGAGGGTTTTGAGATGGGTCTTCAAGAAGCCAATGGAGAGGGCGAGGCAGAGGGACTGTGGGATGGAGTACCAGCGAGTGGGGCAGAATGGCTGAAGGCCGCCCGCTGGGTACTTGCGGAAACTTTGCTCTATTAACTAGTACCGCCTTATTCTCTGTTGTACCTTTTCAATGTGATGCAGATAACATGCAGGTTATTAAAAAACACATAACTTGACCTTGATATAGCACTTTGCTCCTCAAAATACCCACCGCAATCCCTCTTACCTTTCATACAACCACCCAATTTACAGCCCGCCTTTCCTTGCCCCTTGGGGTTAAGCAGAGCTTTGCTGGACTGATCGAGGTCAGCTTCCTAATACATTCCATATTTTGCTGGAAAGAAGTTCACACCTCTGAGATAAAGAGCAATTAGATCCTTCAGCACAGATGTAAGATCATTGGACCACAGAAATTAAAGGCTGTAGCTTCAGACATCTGCCGAACTTAAGTCTGAGAAACAAGCAGGTCGAGAAAGGCTGCTCAGAAGTTGTCCATCTCTCTATCTCTCTCTCTCTGTGTAAAGCAGCCCATGAAGGATGGGGCCTTCCTCGGTGATAACGGGAGGTGGAGGTAGATACACACAAAAAAAAAGTAATTTTGGAAGAGTTAGATTTGTGTTGAGGGTCTGCACATTTCCCAGTGGAATCGATATTGATTCTCCCAAATCTAAGATATCAGTTATATGTGAGTCAAAGATCACAAAAACTCGGACTGATCAATTCAAGGGACCGCAAAGGAGAACCGTAGATATACATGGGGGTGAGGGGATTTACCTCCAGTAAGAAAGTGACCCTTACAAGAGAAAGAAGAGGGGCAGTGAAGTCCTTGAGGAAGGAGGGCTTCCTCTATTCGGAGTGTGATGTTATCGCGGGTAAAATACATTTCTATTGTTATGCTGTATAAATCTGAATGTTGATGTCATAGTATAATGTTACCGTTAATGCAGAGACTGTTGCTCTCGTATGTGAAT
>NW_024705020.1:0-32874 GCF_018977255.1 Callorhinchus milii
TGGACCTGGGCGCTGTGGACGCGCCACGGTGCCGAGTCGGCCTACACCCGACGCGGTGGGGCGGCGGTGCCGGAACGCGCGCGATCGCGGGAGAGACTCGTGACCGGCCAAACCGCGAGCGCCGACGGACGTCAGGAGCGAGCTCTGGCACTGCGACCGCGTCGCCGCGATCACAATCGTGGGTGCTGGTCGCCCCCCTCGGTTGTGCCGAGCCAGTGGTGGAAATTCCACGTTCCTATGGTGAGCACCAGCATTCAAAAGAAGACCTAGATCAGTGGTTCTTAACGTGGGGTGCACGCTGCACCCCTGGAGGTGCGAGACATGGCCAGATTCTTTCAGAAGGTAAAACATCGAAACACAAATTAAGCACGGGCATGTAAGTTACAACACCTTGTTTCATCAAACCCCTACTTATTTATTAACATCGTACATTTTGAAACGATTCAGAACCAAAGGGGTGCAAGGCTGCAGTAAAGGTTAAGAGCCACTGACCTCGTTAGATGGCGACTTCTCCCCCACTAAGCGGTGCTCATTTTACTGGCCCCCGAGGAGTGATTGTTGCCTTAACAGTGATGACGAAGACGATGACGATGACGATCATCATGATATTGATTAGGTTGATGATGATGAGAGTGGCGATGATTATGATCGTGGTTATGACGACAACGACGATAATAATATTGGGTTGAGTTGATCCTGGCTGAAACTTGATCTCGCGGCTGCCCTGCCACTCACTCGGCCAGCTGAACTACATTTCGGCTCGTACTTATTTTGCGCCAACGTAAAATCAGTTGCAACGCACTATCCTTACGAGCAGGGACACAACAAAGACTTAAGTATGCAGATATTAAAATGGCACGCGGATATAACACTGGCGCACAATGGCCTACGTGTGTCTCACGTCCCCGAGGAGCGTGAGATGACGAGTTTGGCAATGCAGTGCACAAACCTGGACCTCGAGCGCATAGACACCCCCCCCCCACTCCAAGCGTGACCTCTTACCACTGTTATTACACGTATGAATATAATTTCAAAATACATTAACGGATGATTTTCAAGACCTGTGTTTTTTTTTCTTTCTTTTTTTCAGAACCAAGAATTATTATTTCTTAAAACTATTAACCAGCCAAGGATAATCAAACAAAAAAACCCCAACGTACAGAAGAAGAGAGAACGAAGAGAATGAAAACCGCGAGCTCATTTCCTACGTAGCCACGCAACAGGATCCCCACTTAACATTGTTACATTCTGATTTAATGGTTTCCATTTTCCATCTGCAGAGAAGCAGACGTTAGCCAGTCTGTGCCCTGGGTGGTCTCACAGAGAGCCTTCCAAATTTGGCGAGCCCATTCCGTCTGTGCTCGCTTGGTGTTTGCGAGACGAGAGGCGATATTACACCCGAGCGTCTGGTTTGGCTGCATTGCGTGTGCCAGCTCATGTTTATGGTATATACAAAGACAAAGATCCCCCGCATAGCCTTCACAGACTGTAGGGGCAAGTGCTGTTACGGAGCACCTATAAAGGCCGGCACGGCACACGAGGGGGTGGGTGGCCAAAACCACGCCCGGCCGCCTTTGTCTCCACAGTGGCGATGTTTACACATCGCACCAGGTACTCATTTGAGGCTGAGTCGACCTAGGGAGGCCCAGGACCCGTTCACATAATCGTCACTGGTGTTGGCCGTGAGCGGGAATCTAACTCGGGTCGCCGGGTTTGTAGCGCAGCGTAGCGCTAACCGCTACACTACCACTCCCCGTAATATAAACACGCGCGTGCACACGCACGGCAATTTCTTGTGGTCGTTTTAAGCCTTTTATTTTTTATTTACACGGGGGAGACTGGCGCTGCGTGGTGCCGAAACGTTGCGCTGTGCGGGGCACGGTGCCAACGCGCCGTGTCACATTCGGTCCTCCGCACGCTAAATGCACGCTTGCTGGGCCATAAAGGTATGCTAAAGTGGTAATTATATTACAAGCGCATGCCAACTTTAAAGATTTAGTGATTGTGATGGCTGTTGGTTTTTTCTTACTCGTTTCATTTGCTTCTTCACTGCCAATGGTCTCCGCGTACATGTACATGCGCGTGCGTGTACATGCGCGTTACGGATCTCTACGTATAAGAATGTACATCCGTCACTTAACTTGAAAACTAAACACCTGGGACTGCCCCGCGAGCTTCTGCCAAGAAGCCTTCAGCGCTCTTTACGCCAGCGAGCTGGGTTTGGCACAGGCGCTGTGGTGACATAACTACAACTAAGTGGTGAATGACAGCCGCTGCTGTGTATGTACACATCGATGCATCATTTCTAAAACAAAAAACTACTTTTTTTCGATGGAAAAGTAAAGAATGAAATATTCTGAGTTCCGGACAGCAGCCCATCCCCCAGCCCACCCCCGCTGCTCCCCCCCCCCTCGTCCCCCCCACGAGACTCGAGAAAATCGCTTGTGCCGGAGCAGCAATCGATGTCGCATTCCCAGCTGCTGAAGCAGCAGCAGCAGCAGCACTCATTCATTAAAAGCATCGTAGAGTCGGCGGAGCTAAGGACTGCATTAGCGACGCAGGCACGCAGCGCTGGCCCGCACGTCAACACTCACACGCTCCTTCACCTACATCCCCCCCCCCCCCGAGCACACGACGGAGCAGCGTCCAGAGGAAGGCGTGAGCTCCCGAGGGGCGGCACTGCGGGCACGCGTGCCAACAAGCGGGCACACGCGTGCCAACACGCACGCGCTCGCGCGCGGCGCCATGCAAACGTGCAACCTGAAACTCAGAGCAGTGTCGCGATTGCTTCGTCAGTACATCGCCTATCAGATGAATTATCCGATCATGGTGGTCCTCTCGCACTGCTTCTCTTAGTAGGAGTCCCCAAGGATCAACAAGGTGTCAGCTGGTGCTCACCAACCACGAATGTTCCTGAACAAGCAGTGACAACTCCACATTCCTATGGTGTAGAAAAAGCCCTGTGAGAAAGCCACCCACCGGTTAGTACACAAGAGATGATGATAATCATGACAATGATGATGAGGTTGATTTTACACAAAGGACTTTTCACCAATTACAAAGGTAAGCCAGCGTACCTGTGATATGACCAAAATCCTGAATAAGACAAATCACTGCAAACAATCTAAAACAGTAACCAAAAAAAAAGAAGCAAAGCTCCACAGCGACACGTACAGAGGAGATGGTGAGCCTTGGGCTCTGGTTAAATAAATAAAACTGAACTGAAACGGTCAACGGATTCACAGGTATGAGTGCAGCAGCGAAGAGAAATCTACAGGCGTGTACGCCAATGGCTGTGCTGTTTATGTGTCGTCCGGTTGGGAAGGACACACGCTCACCCGCAACCCGGGCAAAAAGGGATTCATTCGTTAGAGGTTCACACGCAGTCCTTGAATTAGACCTCAACATTCACCTCCAGGACACCGTCATTCCTCATGTCCATCTCCCTTCTCCCGCCGTGGCGACTGTGGTTAGGTTGTTTCCTTTGGTCGACGCCGGCGCTTAACGTGATTGGCTCCTGGACCGACTAAAGAGGGGCAGCAGAGTCAAGGAACACAAGTGGCGTGCCCTCTCAAGTACAAGCCGAGGTCTAATCAAGCGCACATGCTGGAAATAGTCCCCATGTGGGATCGCCTCCTACACACCGCAGTGCTACAAAGCAAGTGGTTGCGGGCCGTGGCACGGTGTGTGTGCACCGCGTCACTGCCGCCCCCAGGGTGTAGTGTTACAGAGAGGGGGCCCAGGCAGAGCCTCCCTGACAGAGCCCGTTCTCGCCACGCAGCCGCGACGGCCGCTCACAGCGCGAAGTGGGGTTCAAGCGGGAGCCACGGGTGCTGGAACCCTGCCGGCAGTAGGGGGGGGGATAAGCTACTTGCCCCATGTGCTGGGCCATCTTTGGTTACCGGTGATGCTGCTTTGTCTGAAGACGAATGGTGACTCGAGCGAGACGCTTTAACCTCGCCCACAGCGTTCGCCATCAATGGCCACTCCAGGCTCGAGGCCACAGCAGTGCTCCGCAAGCCACCCGGCCACCTCATGTTTGCGTTGTGTTTTTTTGTTCAAGTTCTACATTGCATGAGTGCGGCGAGTTCTGGCAGGGCGGTAATTGCTCTTGCGCTATCTCTCTCTCTTCCCATGGCAAGTTCACTTCACCGCATCTGTGAAAACAGATCGCTGCGAACCGCGCTGGCGATTTGGATGGCATCCAGTCCATGACATCACTTGCCCTCACTTCGACTCGGAAACCCACGCATCTACAGCTGGACAGTTGTGAGTGAGCATCATCCCGGAGCGCCCTCCTCTCGGTGCTTCTCGGTTTTTCCACGAGTAAAAATCACTCGGCGACAGACAGGGCGAAGTAAAGCCTCGACAGTCGGTTTCAACTTCTGTTCGTGTCATCGTACAAAATACCTCCCTGATATTTTAGCGGACGTTGCTAAAATTCCATCTCTGAGAGGGCTTCGCAGTTTTTGTCGTTTCACTGACACGCCGAGCAGGTTTAAGAAGCGCACGCGCTCCAAACCGCCGCACTCGATATACTTCAGCACACATTAGACACGCAATCGTTATGAACAAATAATTTGTGGGAGGATGACATTCGATTAACGATTTCAAGTATAAAGTTTGCGTTAAAATAACTGAACACACCTGAAATTTACGAGGAGACCGGCCTCAATTCCCAACACGTTTCAGGGCATTCATGGCAAGAGAAAGGGGGGGGGGCAGCTAAACCGGAGGGGGTCACGCGACATGGCGAGAACGCAAAGAAGAGCGGTGAGAGCGGCACAGAGAGAATGCGGCCACGCAGGTGTCAAGGGGGGCGGGCGCGGCTCAACGCGATCGTAGCAGGGTCACTTGCAGAATGCCACGTGTGCTGCGCTCATCCACGCACAACAACGACGACGACGACAACGACAGCAGCCGCCCTTTGCAACTACACGGTACCGAGGTGACCTCCGAGTCTTCTGCCAGGAGGGCCGCACTGAAGCCACGCGCGGTGGTAATGTCCCGCGCCAATCGGTCATGGGACACAGCGAGTTGATATGGGGTTTGTAGCTGAAATTACTTTTTATGATTCTCTCTCCCACCCCCACCGTACACTAAGTCTCTGCTCACGTGCGGAACAGCCAGGCATGTGTACACACATAGCCACATGCTTTCATGCTTACACGCTGGAACACGCGTACAAATCACTCCCACAATCTCACTTGCACACAGCGATAGGTCTCTATTCCCTATTAATTGGAATGGACTGTTTTTACAAGTGTTGTTAGTGGGCACCCATTGAGGTATGTTAATCACGCAACAAGAGGCAGTGGTGTGTCCAAGTCCACCGGAGGCTGATTCGGTCACCCCACTTCTCTGAACGAGAACTCACGCAACTACATCAGGTACTCATTGAAGGCTTGGTCACCCAGGCCAGATACAACTGTCATGAGCGATGTGCATGACTAAGCATAATATGCATACACGCGATTACGCGCACTGGCCTACTAACACACGCACAACTATTAAAGTCGGAGTCAATCTAGGAGAGGCCTTAGACAGGACCAGATACAACTGGTCACTGACATGCATGGTCAGGAATCCAACACTGGTCGCAGTGTTTAATGCTTTCAAACAACACGCAAAAATGTGTAAAATGCACACAGCCTCTGCGCGTGGGTAAAACCCACCAGCATTTTCTGAAGAAGTGCATTGTGGTCCTCTTGTCCGAGGTCACCATCGAAATTAATTGGGAAAATATGAGCAGTGGACAAAAGCGGTCCAGAGTTGTCTGTCACCGCATCACTGCCGCCTCTCAGTCCGTCACATTTGCTCAAATTTATTTTGACGGTGACAAGAGATCCACAATGCACGTCTTCAGGAAATGTTGATGGTTTTTGCATAATGCAGAGGCCGTGTGCTTTTGACGCATTTCAGCGTGTGTTTGTTTGAAACGTACGGTTTTCCGGCCTGCACTATTATTCTGTTAAGATGGGTTTTTTCTCATGAATTTCAATTTGATTATTCGGGTTTGGAGCGCAATGTGCGAACCGCTGCAATTCCGCTCCACACATACGTAAAAGTATCCCTGAAAAGCCTTAACAGACTGTTGGGGCAAGTGCTGTTAGCGAGCACCTATGAAGGCTGGCACGGCACACGAAGTGGTGGGTGGTCGGCACCATGCCCGGCCGTCTTTGTCTCCCGAGTGGCGGCAAGTACACAACAGGTACTCAATTGAGGCCGAGTCGACACACACACATACAAAAACAAAGATCGCCGTGTAGCCTTAACAGATTGTTGGCGCAAGTGCTGTTAGAGAGCACCTATGAAGGCCAGCATGGCACACGAGGGAGTGGATGGCTCGCATCAAGCACGGCCGCCTTTGTCTCCCAGTGACGATGTTTACACACATCGCACCATGTACTGATTTGAGGCTGAGTCGACCAAGGGGAAGGCCAGGACCAATTCAGTTCATCGTCACTGGTGTTGGCCACGAGCGGGAATCCAACCCGTTTTGCTGGGTTTGTAGCGCAGCGCGTGAACCGCTGCACTACCACACATGTGCACACACATACACACATACACAAAACACACAAACACAGACATCCCCACCCCCTCCTCCACCGCACCATGCCACTCCTGCCCCCCACACGCAACATCTGCCCGCATGTCAGCGAGCGGCCAGGAAGGAGGTGAGCGCGGCGAGCCCTGCTGCTCGCGGGGACGCGGCCCTTGGCCATGCCACCTCGTGCGCCACGACCCCGACAACAAAGCCCTGCGCGCCGCGGGGATCTCGTAAACAGACGAATTAAAAACATTGTCACACCGGCAGCAACGTGGGCTTATTTACAACGAGCCCCTATTTTTAACCCCGCATCCTCCCTATGCGTTTGATTAAATAAACATAAACCAAGGCTAAACAGACTTTATGGGCAATTTTTATTTGATGTCAGATCGACCCCTTAATGTTTTCCGCCCACTGTGGTACGAACACGGGGAGGGGTCCGATCGGGCACGAAGTGAGGTTGGGAACGGCACGCGGTGAGGACAGGCGCACCGTGGACAGAATGCCTTTCATGGCCATGTGAGAAATTAACCAAATGAAGCACAAAACCTTGCCGATCTCATTAAGGAGCATAAACCATCACGTGAACTCCGGCCATCCTGACAGCAGCGGCTTTTGGCTAGCATCAAACAAAGATGGTCACCGCATCGCGGCTTTCAGATGCGCTTCTGCGGCCGCCTGGAACGCTCTTCCTTCCGATATAAGGAAGCCACTGGAGCTATGCACTTTTAAATCTAGATTGAAAACTAATTTGTTGAGAACTGCTTTTTGTGTTTAGTTTGTTATCCTTCCCCCGCACCTCCGATTAGCACGGTTGGCTACGTACCGTGCGAAAGACGTTCAATATACATACAGACAAGCGACGACCATTTGAATTCAGTGACACTGAAAATGATTATCACGAACCTGAGGTCTTCTGCAAGGAGGCGCGAGGTGCTCTGCCCATCATAGTTTATACAGATTACCCTCACACAGCATTCTCCCAAAATATGTTTTTTTATGATTCTGTGCCTAATGGTTTTACTTCAACTCAAACCGATGCATGTTGTTGGAATTCTAGTGAACAGTGGACACTCATTGGAAGTAAGAGTTATTGCCCCCAAATGTTATCAGGTTGCAGAAGGCAGCATTTGGTTTGAGGGAGGGGGAAAATATTTAAGCCTGTACCAGCAAATATGCTTTTACATGTTAGTGCACTCACCTGTGTGCACATTTTATGTAGAGAATGCATGTACCCGCATATGGTCATAAGAAAGACAAAGATCTCCTGTAAAACCTTAATATACTGTTGGGACGTGTGCTGTTAGCGAGCACTTATGAAAGCCGGAATGGCACACGAGGGGATGGGTGGCGAACACCACGCTCGGCCGCATTTGTCTGCTGGGTGATGATCCTCACAACACCGCACCAGGGTACTCATTTGAGGCCGAGTTGACCTAGGGGAGACCCAGGACCGGTTCAGATAATCGTCACTGGTGTTTTTCCGTGAACGGGACTCGAACCCGGGTCGCCTGGTTCGTAGCACAGCACACTAACTGCTACACTTCCGCTCCCCATAACTAGAACACACACACAGAGGTACAGACGCACTAGCATATGCACGTGCGGGGTAACACTTGACCAGGCCGCCCCGTTCTCCACGTCACGGCTTTCCCTCACCTGGTACCTGGAGAAGTCCCCCCCGTGGACACGTGGCCCTGCTGATGGGGTGGGCTCGTCACGTCCTGGAGCCACCGACACGTACTTGCCGCCCTTGTAGGCAAGCAGAGGCTCTTCCAGGCCGCACAGGGCCTCGAGGAAGTACTGGAGCGCCGCCACGCGCTTGCAGTCAGCCGCGAGCACCTGCACGACACAGGGTGGGGGGTGGGGTGGGGGTTAGAGGTGAAGCTTCACGACACCGGGCGCTCTCTGCTCGGGATGTGGATGAGCTGCTGTCAAGGAGCATAAACCATCACGCAAACTCTGGTGATCCTTGCAGTAGCGGCATTTGGCTGGTCATCGAACAAAGACAGTCATCTCGTCGCGCGCTTTCAGATGCGCTTTCGCGGCCATCTGGGATGCTCTTCCTTCTGATATTTGGAAGCTACTAGAGCAATGCACTTTTGCATATATTTTGAAAACTCACTCCTTTCGAACGGCTTTTTGTGTCGAGTTTGTTGCCCTTCCGCCGCACCTCCGATTAGCACGATTGGCTACGTACGGTGCGAAAGAAGTTCAACACATGTACGTGCATCGACGACGCAGCTCAATTCAAGCCACAATTTGTCATTGCTGCCACGTGCGGGACGCTGCCCTCGGTTTTCTCAGTGAAGCGGTGAGAGTACGGAGACGCCCCTAAGTGCAGGCGAAGAGGTCGTGACGTTTATGGCGAGGGATGCTCCGTGGAGGAGCGGATGACAATCGGCAGTGTGGTATTGGGAGACGAACGATCCATAACACTGGGGGGGACTGTGGATTCAAATGCCAGATTTTCTATGATGAAGTTTGAACAAATCTCTATTGGCCCCGCAGGCTAGGAAGGGCATAGCTGTAAACCCATACGGTTTACCCGTATTCTTGTACAGGGAAATTGAGTTTTCAGGTCCATACAGCGTACAGCCGTTTCAATACGGGCAAAAAAAAATTGCCTATTTGTTTGTGTTTCTCCCTTGTGGTGACCAAAAAGGTTTGAAGTGGTCTGTAATAAGAAGTTAGGCACTGAGAAGGGGTTTACAGGTATGGAAAGGTCTACTCTAAGACAACTAACTAGGCTACATGTCCACTGCACTTCAGTGCCTGAATGCAAGATCTAATAATATTAGTAAATGTTCCAAAGTAACTTTGGGGTCCTAACAAAAAAAAACAGAAACGAAAGTTTCTTGATCGTCAAGATGAATAACAGTGACTCCAAAGGGGCTTCTAGATCAATGTAAGAGTCCTAATTAACGCGAACCAAATGTGAACCAGGGGTTTCTCTGCCTGGTCAAATTAGGGACGCCGTTAAATGTCAAGTTGTTCTGAATCTGGGGACCTTTCGAATCGTATAATTCTGACGGCAACGACCAACGTCAAGTAGAGGGACTGTGGTGCTCACTCTAGAAGCTGCGGACCGCTATGGATTATTTGACCTCCAAGCTGAACACTCTGTCACACCAACCGGAGGTTGTCCTGCACCGACATGTGATGTTGCAGCCACGAGACTCAATTATTCATTGTCTTGATAAATTTATCACTGTTAGATATTTATGTGGAGATGTCCAGAGGCATGTGTACATCTTTAGTCACAGGGGGTTCAACAGCGCAATTCGCTTCAACATCCTCTTCTCTAACAGAGTTATAGCCCATCAGCATGGGAGATCTGGGATTAAATTTATAGAGGCCCAGTTTATTTTTTTTATTTTTTGTTTCTAATTTATTTTGGGCTAGGACACGACACGCAAACACCTCTTTTCTTACCCAAGATGCCACAGGGTATTCACATTGGCGTTGTCTCATAACAAGACATCTGGCAGGACAACCAGGATTTAATAGATGTTTAAACAAAAATGGATAAACCATCATTAGTAATATTGTTGTATGAGAAACCAACACTATATATAACTAATTAACGACAATATATAAATCAGTGCTCGCTCCTCTGTGGTTTCTTTAAAGATGCGGATTCCCGAAGCGGAATGTCCAGGGCTGTCACGAAAGCACAGAGAACGACGAAGCGGAGTTAAGGATGCCCCCGTCGGGGATACGACGAGCGGCACCGCATGGCTCAATTGGGGCCCTCTCAGAACCAGGCGGCGGCCTCAACGCCGAACGCGGTCCGATGCTTCACAGCCCAGGCCGCATGGAGTCCACTCGGGGGAGCCAGGCCATCCCACAGAAAGACCTTTTGATTATAACGATCCCACCCGTATCCGTCGTGGTATCTTGTGAGCAAGTGGTCTCCTAACAGGAAAGACAAGGCAAAGATTCCCCTGTAGAGCTCTAACATACATTTGGGGCAAGTCCTGTTCGTAAAAAGCTATGAAGGCCGGTAAGGCACACGAGGAGGTGGGCGGCCAACACCGTGCCCGGAAAATACATAGACACACACAGGGAAAACAGATGAGTGCAAAGACGTCAACCCTAACCCTACCCAGTGCAGCCAACTACATATGACACGATTCACCACCCCCGGCACCTCCTCGGTGATTTATTAATTATCATGGTGTGATTCAAGAGTTATTTTCTGTCTCACTTTTCCCATCTCGTTGGTTATTGTTTCTTTTTTATGTCTTGTTCGCACAACTTTGTTCACAGCACTCGCCTCATGCAATAAAAACATTGCACGACAGTAGCATCATTCCCAGATAACCAATTCTTACACGCACGATTCATCAGCGTAAAAATGTTTATTTTAATTGAACTGATGCATCATTATACACCTCAAAAGAACAGTTTTTTTAGCAGACCCAGGTATGTTTGCGCTCCGCAATCATCAGCTGTGTGGTCACATGACTCAAGGCGGCAGAGTGCAGGATGGTAACGGCGGCGTGGGCAGCAATCGAGGTGCGATGTGTGGGCAAGCGCTTGCTTGCCCTGCCGCCACTGACACTGAAGGCCACTCGTCGACATTCCGAGACGCAATCGTCTCCTCTAAAGCCAGCCCTACAGATGGGACACGTTTGTCACATTTCAAAGTAGGCCTTCTCAACCAAAACAACTCCAAACATCGTTTTCTTGAGAATACGGAACATTGGTTCCAATCCTTCTCTGTGAGCAGCAAACGTGTCACTTGTTTTCATCACCCAAAATCAAATAGAAGAGGCCTGGACCCAGAAGCGAATGAGGAAAGTGTGGATAAGATTGATATGCTTCCCTGCATTATTGGCCTGCTACCACTGGGCCTGCTATGGTTAGTCTGCTATGCAACTTCAATGACTTCATAGCTGACACCTACACGGCAAATTTGCAAGCACGCACAATGCAGAACTATCCTTAAAAACGTGTCTTATGGCTGCGTGAGGCTTTCTTGCACAAATAAAGGTTGATGAAAAGCTTGTAAAATACATCTCTGGTTATATGCAAATTCTTAACTGAAGAATTTTAATTACTGAGTGCTCTGAAAAACTGTCTAAAGTTTATGGGACAGTGGCACTATTTAGTTGGCCTCTCGTAGGCCAAGGCCTCCAATAGGCCGACGCCTCGCAGAGGTGGCGGTCGCGAAAGAGGCGGTGGCGGCGAAGAAAAGAGCCCATCAACTCCTCCCTCCCTGCGTTCCTTTCAATAGCCTGGGGGCTGAAACGAAGAAAAAGCATGAAAAATTCCTCAAGGTCGGGAACATTGCTCGTGTCTTCACATACGTCTAGTTCCGAAAAAGCCATCCCAAATAATGAAGACCTTAAACCCAAAAAAAAAAATTACCGGTGTTATTCATTCATGTAAGTACGTGTTCACAAAGTAAGCCCCAGGAAGCCTCTTGGAATTATTACCTTTTTTTTGGCCCAAGTGACCAAATTGGGCACAGCCTTAACAAGCATGTGGTTTATATTTACGTGACATTTAAAATGGCATGTTTTGAACACAAAATATGTGGCGTAAAATATCCTCCCAAGAAATGGTTAGTGCCCTGGTAACAGTGCCCACATTTGGCCGTGCTTTGCACTTGTGAACGAGCAGAATGTGACAGCCGTTTATTGTCAGGGTCTGAGAGGGCCTATTAGGTTCCCCTGGCTCCATGTGCCTGTGAATGCCGTTAAACCAGTCGTCGGACATTCCCTGGACAAACAGCCAACCTCCAGGCGCCACCCCCGCCGTGTCCCTTATGCCCACACCCCGATGCCCCCCCACCCAGCCCGCCGCCACCTCCCCCCGCCGGTTCCCCCCAGAGAGGTCCGTGGCCGACCCCATTGGAAGACGGTGGTCACTGGGGACCCGACCCAGAACTCTCAAGGCCAAACGCCCCGTCAGCCATGCAAAGAGCGACTGTGACACACGCTCACGGCACGGGAGCGGTGCACTCTGGGAGCGAAGTGGGCGCGACGCGCAAGTGTTCACGCACGCCGCAAGCTCGCTCGGGCGGCCCTGGGCCACCCTGGCCTCCTTTAGAATTGCTGCCCCATCGCACGGCTCTGCTGGGAACGGCCTGCGGGTCATGGTGGGGGGGGGGGGGGTTTGGCGTTTTATGAGCGCGGGTGTTCAAACGCCATTGGCCGTGGCCGTTGGACAACAGACGGAACCCAACCGCGAGGGAGGGGTGGCGTGGGTGTCAGGGGGGGGGCAGGGGGGTGCTGTGTTTTGTATTCGCAAGCTCCGGGTCACGCAAACAATGCGAAGGCAGCAGTTCGCCCGGGCTGATGTTCCACAACGCCACGAGCCTCTGCTCAATGCTCCATTTGTTTTTTTTTAAGACCCCATTGTTCTGGATGCTATAAAAACTGGGGGCGCATTAGCAGGAATTAAAAAAGCCATCTTTTTGCCAAAATATGAATGAACAAATATTTTCCTTATAAGTTTTCTAACTGTAGTATCTGCTCCACAACCGGAATGATAGCACAATCGGCAGGGTTTGCAGTTAAGCGGTCTTGCGGGGGAGGGGGGGTTAATCTGCCATTGAACGCACTAATTCATGGTATAAAAATACAAATATGTATAACAAACCAAAAGGAAATATTTGTGATAGATCCGAATTGTAAAAAACCTTCACCATCAATGAGCTGTTCTTACATTCGTTTCACACAATAATATTGATTAATTTAATCAGGAATTAATCGAATTATTTCCTTTACAAAATACCATCCTTTCTGCCCCTAACACAATAAAAAAAAATCGAGATACATTGCTTAAGATGGCCTTGTTAAAGACAAGTCAAGCAGACATGACCCTTGCACTGCTCTGCTTGAAATTGAAGCTGTTAGTTGGATGTGAACAACGGTCTATTTAAAAAGAAAATGCTACTTGTTTTCTCTCAAAACGCAAAAAACACACAGAGACGAAGGGAAACTCGCCGCCGCCCGTCACAAAAAGCCACGAAAAGCCACGAAAAGCAAGCGCTTTGCGTTTAAAAAAGGGGGGGGGGGGAAAACCCCCCCTGACCCTTGGCACACCCCTCTCCCCCTCCCCGCAGAGCTCATCGCAGGAATACGCCGCTGCCCAACCCATGTGGAGAATGTCACACTGCTGTTTGTTTGAATGGAGTGAGTCAGTGTGTCCCGGGCGCCCCCCGAGAGGCATGCTGGGAAGTGCCGTGTACGTGCCGAGCAGCAGTGAGGCCCGGTGCATGCTGGGAGGTCGTGGCGAGGTCAGGGCGATTTTGCTGCTCGCCAGGCAGGCAGGCAGGCAGACGAGCACACGCTGTGCGGGAGGGGGAGGGCAACGCACCACGCTCGCTCGCTCGACTTCACGAGACGCCGCTCCGTGGCACGGCGAGTGCGCCAGCCCCGTGTTTACTTTCACAACCAACGCTGCGCCAAGACACACATGTGCACACATGCACTTTTTTTTTTCTTTCCCTTTTCCTCCCGCGAATACTTATTGCAAAAAAAAAAAAAAATTTGCTTCCCCGAAAAGTGCACGCGGCCAAGCAAGACGGGGCCCACGTGCAGCGGTCGCGAGCCGCGCAATTAGGAGCCGAGAGCACGGGGGCCTACCCACTGCATGGGTAATTACCCTGTGCGTGGCCCTGGCCTGGAGCCCAACCTTCACCCCGTGACACCGGGAGATGCAGTTAAAGAGCAGCGAAGTGGAAACGGATAAGAGCGAGACAGACACGCAAACGGCCATGAAGGCTGGAACGGAGACGGGCACGGAGACAAAAAGAAATACAGATTTTTCCGGGTGGCAAATAGCCACCCGGACCGTGCTGCTCCTTACATTACCGTCACGGGCTGACATCAATAAATAAAAAATGCCAGGAAGCTCAAAATCCCTTCCTCAAATTTCATCCGTCGGTTGGGCACGAAAACAGCCCCCCCCCCTCCCCCACTGCCGGATAAATTATATTTCCAGGAAGTCTATTCAAACGCACATTTGCAAATTTTCGTGAATGTTTACGAACACTAAATTTAGCGGTGATCTCTTTAATGAGGAGGGCTCTCATGCAGACTTCAACCAGCTTCGCTAGCCACGGTCACCATCCAATATATTGCTTCGTTTGTCATAAAAGCAAGTCCAAGTTCACAGAGCGCTCATCCCTTTATCTAATTCCCTACTTGCTTTTCGCCTGCCAGAGAGTACGGCTCCTACATATGAATCGCATTATTAATGTAGGACCACACAATCAATAATGGATGCATATAGAGCCACAATGTGTCAGGTTCATAAAATCAGCTCTACTGCGCATAGCTTTCATATTTGCTTAAAGGAACGTAATGTAAATACAGAAAGTATTAAACGGGCAAATGAACGTGCAGATGGCTGAACAAAGAAATAAACACGAGCAGTAAATAACTTCCAACAGCAACATTCTGCAAAATACAAGCGTACACGTTGTTTAAAAAGTGTTTATTTTTCATAGATAAATAGCCCTGGATTTATTTTGAGTTTCGTGAAAAAATTGATTGTTTTTCTGGAGTTTGATTTAAGGCAGTACCATTTCGATGACTACTACGGATTACGCGACCCAATCTTTACCACAGAATTCACGTTAAACACCCCGATAGCCTCGTTCCTGATAGGTGCAAATTGTCCCGTGACCATTAAATAAGACTTACTCGAGTGAGCCTTTCCTTGCTGTGAATCATTTACAGCACAGACACCAGGGCGAGCCTCCCTGCATTTGATCCAAAAATTCATTCACTCAAATTTGAAGCTCGCAATTTGACAACAGCGTGCCCAGTGTGCAATGTTATTCACTTGCACTGCACATCCCAACACACTTATTCATCATGTTCCCGTGCTAGTGTTTGTCCTTCTTTACCAAAAACCTAGTGCAGGGCTTCCCAAACTCTAGTCATTACGTCGGACCACATTTATTCACATCTGACCAGAGAAGACCGGTGGATGTGGAATGAGTGAGGCGGGCATGCGGACCGGAGATCGGGAGTCATGGTCCTGCGTGAACATGGCTGTAACACGGCTTCTAAATGCCACCTTTTTCACACAAATGTAATCGATGAATCAATATATTGTTCCTGGCCAAATATTTATCACGGTCTCGCATGTAAAATTAATCATGAATCTCAATGGGACTTCACAAGGTATGTAGCTTGAATTAAAATCACGTGTGATCTGGGGAGTCACCTCATTAGCCGATTGCTTAATAATTTTGCCTCCACCCAATCCCGTGCAAATGTAACCCGTACCACATCGCGATTGAGAGGTTGTTGTTTTTTTTTACTTTAATTCAATTAAGTGTCTTTAATCACATCACTGGCTCACAGCGCACATACCCCCGCTGATGTGTTTTGGAGGTCACGCTTTGCAACAAAGCAGGCCCGTCGTGTATAAATATTATAAAGACGACCCCCTGATGACGATGACACCGCTTCCCCACATGAATGTCAGCGACGATGGCAGTGACTCCACCTGCACCCCCCCCCCTTACCTGTCACTTCACCCTAAAGCAGCTGATCGCCCCCATCTCACTCCTGCATTTAAAACAACCTCCGGTATAGCCTGCAATTTGCACACGGTGTCAGGGCGTGATGCGTTCAGGGTGCACGCGGCAGTCCGCGCCTGCACGGCGTTGAGCAGATGCACCCCCCCCACCCCCACCTCCCACCACCAGCAAGAGGAGCTGGACAGGCCCGAGCAGCCGGCTTGCCGCCGTGCACGGCCGCTATCGTCTCGGCGGCGTGCCGTGGAATAAAGCGGACGGAACGTTTGCGTCAACACTAGGGGCACTCTGGCACGGACGCCGCTACCCCCCCCCACCACCACCACCCCCTTAGCGAATTTTATCTGTGCAGTAACAGCCCCGCGTCCATCCGTCCATTTGGATGGCGAAGTCTCGCTAAGCCTAGGGGCCGCGACGGCAGCTTGGGCCTCGGTAGCTCGGCGACAGAGTTATTGCCCGTTAATTTGGGGGGAAACAAAGGGAAAATGGACAACAGCGAAGGGAAATCTCTCAATGACCCACTGAAACGTAGCAGCAGGTCACGCTCTATAAACGCCCATGATCAAGACAAGACCTGCATTAAATTGGCTTCAAAAGCAATTTCATGGGTTACGTTTTTTTTAAACACGTGAGGAAATGTGATTATGAAGTGAAGAGAACTACAGCAAGACCACATATTAATAGGATGTGTTACTGTTTTGGTTTCGCGTTTCAATTGGGAATAAAGCATTCATTTGAAAACATGGGGAGCATCCATTTCCTCGAGGTTTGTCTACGTATCTCTCAGAGGTCGCAAACGGGTTTTGATTCCTTACCCGTACCGGCCGCACCAGGGTCGCAAACGGCTACCCGTACCGGTACCCGGCCGGGTACGGGTAGCCGGGTATCGGGAAGGGTACGTGTATCGGGTACCCGGTTGCGACCTCTGGTATCTCTATCAATGGGCTCGCATCTCTTCGGAGAAAATTTCATTCGTGGGGACATTGGTTCCTTTAAAAACAATCACCTTTCCCTAAAAAAAAACATGTCTCGTGACATTTTCACCGCCTCTTGCGCGGAGCCGTCTGAACGTCCCCTCAAGCAAACGGCACACTCCATCACAGCATGGCACCGTATATATGTTGAACTTCTTTCGAACCGTACGTAGCCAGCTATGCTAATCGGAGGTGCAGGGAAGGACAAACTAGACACAAAAAACTGTTCTAAAGAAATGAGTTTTGAATCTATATTTTGAAGTGCATATAGCTCCAGTGGCTTCCTAATATTGGAAGGAAGAGCATTCCAGAAGGCCAGAGAAGAGCGTCTCAAAGGGCGCGATGCAGTGACCTTCTTTGTTCGATGGCTAGCCAAAAGCCGCTGCGAGGATGACCGGAGTTCGCGGGATGATGGTTTATGCTGCTTGACGGCATGGCATGGTGAGGCACGGCACGGCACAGCGAGGCACGGCACAACACGGCATGGTGAGGCACGGTACCGCGAGGCACAGCACAGTGATGCAAGGCATGGCACAAAATGGCATGGCACAAAATGGCAAGGCACGGCACGGCCTGGCGAGTCCGAGCTAGGTGTGCGCACAGCACTCCGGCGATGGATGCAGAGCGAGCGCTGCGCTCTCCATCACAATCAAAAAGGAATCCGTCAAAAGGGGCGATTTGGGAAGCGTGTGCAGGGCTGTGCTGGGACCACCGCTTGCTGTAGGTGTGTCCTTTATGGCTCCTTGGTGACAGTTTATAGCCTTTGTTTTGTTTTATAGTGATTATATAATGGGGGGAGCGGGGGGGGGCAAATGTTGCCGGGTAGGAAACACGCTTCCTAAGACCGGCGCTGCACAGTCAGAAAAGAAAATGCACCGCTTAAACTTGAGTTACTTTTCGACTTGTAAATTAGCTGCAGTAAATGAGATGTACGTTGAACTTCTTTTGGACAATACGTAGCCAACAGTGATAATATAATCGGAGGTGCGGGGGGAAGGACAACGAAATAAAATATACATGCATCACTGGGTGAAGTGCATATGCTCCTGTTTGTATGCGCCTGTGAGTTTGTGCAAAGCTAATAATGATTCCATTTGTTCAGCCAAAAAAGGTTTCACGGAGTCTCAAGACTTCAGAAGGATCTTGCATTGCCACATTTGGCCAATTCTATCGATGGGTGTTCGACAATGACATCCACCTATACGTACCATCACGAAACTACACTCGTCTGCTGAGAACCTGCTGCTGCCGCTGCTGCTGCTGTTACTACTGCTGTATGTAATCAACTCGGTTGTTCATCCGGCGCCCTGGTGGTCTGGAACAGTCTCTGCCAAGTGAAGTCCGCTCAACTGTGACCATCGGCGCTTTCAAGACCGGACTAAAAACATTTATTTTCGCTTCTGTTGTGTTTAATATTCGCTGTGCCATCCGCGGGTTCCGTCACAGCCTGTTGCCGAATATGGCCAACGCGTGACAAATCTCGGATCGACCGACTGATTGACAAGTGAGAGGAAATCGGCCTACCCGGAGAAAACAACGAAAATCAATCACTCGCCATCCTTCCGTCATCTGGCCACCTCGCAGCAATCTCCAACCAAATAGTTACCAGGCTGAAGGCGGCTTACTCTTCTAGAAACCGACGAGACCGGACACGGTTCGCCAGGGCGATTTTTTTCTGTTGCGTTGTCTGCGCGTACCTGCTCGTGCACACGTGCCCCGCCTGTAAGTGCCCTGCGTGCCAATCGCTGCTGATCGCGGGCACACGTGAGAACGGGAACAACGGTGGCGGCCGACTCCATCCGTCGTCGGCCCCAACGTTTTAATTAAACTCAGCTCCACACCACAAAGACGACCCCATTGATTAAAATGTAATAAGAAGGGGCTGTGACGGGGTCGGTGGGGAGTGGTGGGTCGGTCGGGGGGGTGTGCTACGCAGGTGTTCACGGGGGCCCCCCGAATCCACGATCCCCCCCCACCTCCCGCGACCACCGTAGCCGTGTCGGCTGTCGGAGCCCGTTACTCTGAGGCCTCGCAGCCGCAGAGTGAACGTCCCCACGCTGCGTGACCGCCAGATGCTCCTGGTGTGCGTGCCGATTTCAAGCGGCAGGAGGGGAGGAGCTGTGGAGGGGAAGGCGTGCCGAACCTGGGAGCACCGTTTGCTCCGCGAACATAAAAAAAAAGTTTAATTTCTGCCTCGAGTAAAAATCACGGCGCGACAGGATTACAGCTAAACCCACGGCGGAACGTGGGGTTAACGGGCGGGAGCAACTCCGCGCCTGTAGCGAGTGCCGTGTTTATCGGTGACCGTAACAAGCGCGGAGCATTTGACGATGTCAATTAGCAAACGTTTAACGTTCCCCGCATGGCCTGCCAATGCTCAGTGGCTCGTGGAAATGGTAAATGCTGTCAAGGTCCCCACCGATGTGATGTAATTTTATGAATCGGTGCGGGCGGTCAAATTATGCTGGCAACAGATTCAGGATATTTAAATCTCGATTTTCAGACGAGACAATCTGATTTGTAAAAATGTGAAGTAGCAAACAGGGTAATTACATGAAGGAAAGCTTTGCTTGTGCTGAGATCTTGTGGTGTTACCACTTCATAAAATATCTCTCGTATTCTGCTGCAGTTATATTTATTTTAAATCTGTCCTTGTGTGTATTTTTTTTACTTACGCCAGTGGGAACTATTAACCTTTTTTGAAAAGTGAAAATGGAAAGTAAAATAAGCATATTGGACGTTGAAAAATTGTACGGTATACAAAATAATAATTTATGGCACTGCATCTGGTCACTGTCGAAAATGTCAGATATTTAAAATCACAAACAACCATAATATTCCAAATGTGCCTCGTGTTACACATCTCCGCATATGTGGGCTTGGTTTGTGAGTGTTCAGCAACTGAATATTTTAAATGGGACATCAGCACCTCACCTGGTTAATATAGGATGTTGTTAGACTCGGAGACTATTCGCTTGACATATATAGGAATAGAATAATTCACTACACGTGTGATTTCTCGGTGCATGACACTATTCACAAACCGCCTAACAGATTCACCTTATTACACCAACCAAACCTGCCAATCAAACCAATCAACGCGCAATCAATTAAAATTAGTAAATTAGATCTCATGCTTCGACTGTGTCGATGACGTCATTGCATCAATTGAATGTATGTCAAACTTCTTTCGCACGGTACCATAACAAACTGTGCTAATCGGAGTTTTTAGCTCCTGTTAACAACCTGATAATTGCTGGATGTCATCTCCGGCGAAACGTCGTCACCCATTTAACCGTCGTGAAATTCTCTCCAACAACAAGAACAACACTAAATTTCGATTTAAAGCTTCTTTCGTGACTGCAGGGATTCATCTTCTTCGTTCTTTCGGTAAAGTCACGTAGAAGAGAAATAATAAAATAATAAATTTTTTTATTTTATTATATTATTTTTTTAACGTTTTTTATTTTATTATTTCCCTTCTACGTGACTTACCGAAAGAACAAGAAGAAGAACAACACCGATGGTGCTGCTGATGCAATAATACACTTACTGGACATCTGTGAAAAAGAGCTTTATAGCTCATCGGATTCCTCCGGTATGAATATTCTGATCCTGGCATTTGGCATGTTTGATTCACATTAAACTTTTATTCATAGGCTGGGTCGGGTGGAAGAGGCTTCATGACAAACACAAGATGACGAAACCCAGAGGGTCCAGCAACCAAAATAACAAGAGCGATTTTTTTCGAATTCGGTAGAAAACTAAATATTTCAAGAGTCGCAATGCAGTCCTTAAAGAGCCGCAGCGGCTGACCTAACTGAAAAAAACCGATTATGAATCATATTGATCGTGGAAGCCTTGGTATGAAATGACCTCTTCAACAAGTTTGAGCAGGAGTTTGAGTGTCCGTGTTGTGTGTTAGTGTCTGCTGAGCGTTTGTTTACTGTGAAAGAGGCTGACACAGAGTGGCGAGGCCAGAGCCCACGAACGCTCCGTTGAGCCGAAAGGTCACGTGTTAATTACTCCAGGAGGGCGTCCTGACCCTGACCCCGGTGCAGACGTGTTAGCCCGGACGCACGATTGAGCAAACACTGCCTCCACCCGGCCTATCGGTCCAGCCCCACACCGCCAATTCACAATCAGACACGTCTCTGCCAAATGTAAACCTTCCTTGCAACTAATGAAACATTTGCATCTGGTCTTAACCGTGACCAACACACACAGTAGCGCTTGCGGGAAACTGGGCAGCTCGAAAAAACTGCAAGTGGAAATGTTCCACGAGCATTTTTTATTGTTGTTATTATTGCAGTTACGAGCTCGCTTTGTTTGCGGTGCGAACGCTTCGGTGGGTGCGCAACCTTGCGACTGCCAAGGCGACAACAGACATGGGGAGGAAGGAAGCCTTAAGAGATTCCTCTCCATCGGTGACGTACACCACCAAGACAACCGTGCGACCTCCCACAAATTAAGTCATAACGTCTAAAATTATCCCATGTCAGGTGTTGCCCTGTACACTTGGGGAGGAGGCAGGGGGAGGGGTAACGTCTGTGCAAACTTTTCCTCTCCAAATGTTATGACCCTGGTTTGAATGCGGAGAGTTATTTCAGACGAGCCTCTGGTGCACGGTTGCGCTCTGGCTCTGATGATTGACATCCCCGGGAGATTTTTACATTTTATTTCCCCTCCCCCCCCCCCTTTTCTTTTCCCCGAGCTTCATTTGTGAACAATAATCAGCCATCCTTCCTGTGGCCTGCTGGGTAAAAATAGTGGGCGCAGTTTGCGCTGCCAATGTAATGTGATTCTGGGTCAATCGTGTAGGCAATAACAGTGCATGCCGTGCTGTGTGTGTGCGTGTGGAGTGTGTTATGTGTCTTGTTGTGTCACGAGTGCTGCTTGTTCAGTGTGCGCCGTCATTTGCTAAGTGCAATGAATAATAATGTGTGTTGTTTGCATTGTGTATCATGTGCAGGTTGTGTAACGTGTGTGTCGTGCGAATGGTGCACACGTCGTAGGTGTCTGTCTCCAGTTGGCGAAGGAAATTCCCTGTTCTCACTCAAACTAAACTATAAACTAAACTATTTGGATTTTACCAGGTAACTCCACTGAGCTATATAGCTATTTTTTTAGAAGCGAACTGGCCATAAATGATAGCTCAACATAATGGCTTATTGCGTGAAAATGTCTAGCAACCAAATACTCTAAACGCGTGTTTCTAAATGTAGAGGGAAAAAAACGGAGGACCCAGAGAGAAATCACGTGACCGCGGGAAGAGAGACATGCAAACTCCAAATATACAGCAGCAGGCGTCAGGGTCGAGATCGAACCAACGGACCTCCTGCATACCAGGCGAAGGAGTTGACATCTCTTACGGCACGAATCAGACTTCCCATAGCAAAACCACAATTGCCGCCTTCCCACCAAGTGATTGTTCACCAGAGATGTGACGATAGTGCTGATGATGATGACAGTGATGACAGGAGTTTAACTTAAGATTGGAGTGCTGCTATGCCATACCAGACGAGCTGTGCCAGCCCTGACTGTGCAGCTATATTTGGGTAACATCCTCGTACCGTTTCCAGCCTCGCTTGGTGCGCTGGGCGGTGGCGGGGGCAACTTGTTTCTAGCTCGGAACTCCGCCAAACCTCGCTCCTTGAAAAAAATAAAAGTCGATACAGCGAGGGTCAAGGCTCCCCTGCTGCCCTGATCAGGAAATCGAGCCACAGCCTGCTGGGGTTCAGCTGCAGCTTGAAGTTCAAAACAACTCCTTTGAGAGTCGAGCAATTCTGCTCTCACAGTGCGACACTGCGATTGCACAAACACGGCTATTTTTGGACATCGTCATGACCCGCGACTTTGACGGTGTCCGCGTGCGTGAGTCCGCGCGATCGCCTTCCCTTTGTCCTGGAGCACGCCACTCTGCTTGTGTTAGGCCGTGCGCGTGAGCGGTCATTTACAAGAACGGACCGAGGCTACCAAACTAGAAAGCTTTCGGACGTGCGCCTCCTGCGATGTACAAAAGACACTCAGCTGTTCAATCACAAGTCCATTATTGCACGAGGTAAGTTCCCTCTGAGATTAATTTAGCCTTTAGTTTTTATAGGAATCTGAGTGAGTGTTACGCAAAGATGGTCTCCATATTTTATTCATTTCAGGGAAGAATAAACGTCTGAAATAGGCTATGGCAAACTGCCCCAAATTGGCCTATCTCTGTGAATGGCCAATACTACACATAAATTACCTTCTAATGACCCACAAGAATTAATGCGCCGCTTTTTCTTTTCAAGCGATGCATAATCTCAGTGGGCTCTCGGCTGCGAATAACAAAGGAAATTCAAAATTGAAAAAAAAAACACGCATTTATCGTCTCCGGCCATACAACAGTTCATGGTGAGCCGTAGAAAGTTAAATAACCGACCTCTCGCGGTGGGAGCTTAGCGTGGCTATCCACGTTACCCGAGCGTAAGCACCTTCACATGCGCTGACCGCGTGAGACCCCGTCACACGGAAGGGCCAGGGGAAACCAGAGCCTGGCCGCTCCCGTGTCGCACCAGCGCACGCAAACACCGGGGCGAGCTGAACGGCGGCATCATTTAACAAAGTTAAACGAAAACGCCGGTGGCTCTGCTTATTTTCGGTGGCGGGACGCTCGCACACTGAACGCCGGTTCATCATCATCATCATCAACGCAACCGACAACGTAACGGATTTAAAATATCCAAGCTCACCTATTCTTCTGCTCGCAATTCACAATTTCACAGCGAGCCGTGGCGCACTCTCGTTCTACTTGTTGTCTGCGCATCTTCGCTGTCTCGCCGACACGCTCTCCTCCTCCGGTTCCACGTTTTTAGCTTATTCTGCGCATGCCTCGCGGGCTCCAATTTGCATGCGGCAGATTTCCCCCGCGGAAAAATGAAATCCTAGCACTCGCTGGCATCAACACCTCCAGCCACAGGCGGACGCCATCAGAGGGAAGCTTAGAGTATGTAAATATTGTAAGCCATATAGAGATATGGATACGATATAGAAAAAAGATTTCCTAATATTGACTCTAGCTCCGCATAATGAAAATGGAATTTAGGTGTCGTGATAACACGTTAACACAAGCCACAATCGAGAAAGCGGGAACGATTAAAAAAACACGTGAAAAGCAGCGCGGCAACAGAACGTGTTAAACGTACATGGAGTTAACAAGAACAAAACATTGTGCTCGCACACGGGCGCACTTGCCAAACGTATTCCTACAAAACTCTCTTCCTGTTGCCCGTTCAGGTGAATTGCTGTCAAGCAGATGTGCCGCGCTGGAACACCGCTCCACCATAATTTCCACCGCACAAAAGAGGCGGTGTGTGTGTGAGAGAGCGCGTGCGTGTGAGCCGCTGCCAAAAGCGCCAACTCCTCCGAGTCACAAGGCGGTTCAAGCTTCCTCTTGTGCTGCCTGAAAGAGTTTCTAATTAGACTTTCACAGCTCCCTTGTCAGAGGAAGCAAACGCTCCCCGAGTGGGCCGTGGGGGCTGGGGGGGGCTTAATGGCGTGCGGGGAGCGTGCGCGGGGAGTTATTCGTGTCATGTCGTCCTCGGCATGAGCAACTAATTAGGGCTTACAGAGAGGGCAGGGCAAGCGCAGCCGCCCAGGTGGGAGCCGCCACAGGCCGCGGGGAGGGGGGGTGAACGCTGCAGGTGAGAAGGGAGAGACGCTGTTAATTAAAGGCACGCGCTTTGTTGTCGGAAGAGAGGCGGTAGAAGGGGGCATGGGAGAATATATCAGTTTCATACTAAACAGCTATACGTGCAAAAGCGTGCGAATGTACTAACGGAAAAGAGATAGTGGATTCCAGTCCGCATTTAAGGTAGGGGAAAGTACTGTGAGAGAGCACCTATTAGGACCAGCCTGGCACACTCATGCATGTTGGCACCATGCATAACCCGCCTATGTGTCTGCCCAGCGCTGACTAAGTTCCGGCAATGATGTGTCCATCTAGGGGTGCAAACTCCAATGGATGCTCAACCCCGAGTTCACAGCCAGCAAACACATGAAAGTAATTACTTTTTCTTCAAGGAATGGACATGGAAGAGCTTACACGGTGAACAGAGTAACGAGATTGACAAACCCCGGTTCGTCGAACGTCTCTGTCCTCGGCGCATTAAACACGCGAAGCAATCACAGATTGGTGCGATGCAAAATTGCATTTCAACATATTCAGAGAAGGGGAAAAAATTGCAGACAAAAAGACAATAAACATTAAACAGTGAGGTCAGTGGGTAACTCGTTTTAGATTAACCCGAAGCAAGAGATTCAAAAGCCTGGAGGATCAAATTGATGAAAGTGATGCCACCACTTAAAATAATGAATTTACTCGCATTGCAATGGATGATGCATTGAAGGTGGGGGAGAAGAGGTTAGAAACCAAACCGTGAGTGAAGTATCCAAACCCACAAAAAAACACTATGTTGACGAAAAGAAGAAATGTTAATTGAGACAGAGATGCAAAACTGAAGACAGAATACGCAGACTGAGAGGAGACATTGCAGAACACAAACACGACGATGATGAAATAAGAAGAAGAGGTTTTACCCTCTCTGGTAATACCCTGCACTGCCTCCACCACGTTTGACATTGGAAAGTGCCAACTCAGTCCAACAATGGCTAAATACAACTATCTATTTCAAAAAGTGAAAAGCATTTACAAGAACTTAAAGCTTTCGTGACTGCAGGAATACATATTCTACGGGTGTTTCGGTTGCGATCGAAACGTCGTGATATTTTTATTATTTTTCCTATCAACGTGGCTTTACCGAAAGACCCGCAGAATACATTTACAAGAAACAGAACTACCCTAAAATCCTCACTTTCATCACCAGTTTGCTTGGGAGATCAACGCTACGCGTCGCTTTTCCTGCCTCAGGTTCTGGGTCGCTCTTCGCACCTCCTCGACAAATGGCACAACAATCGGCCACTCATGCGGGGGTGCCCGGCTACTTGCTACAATTTTTCGAGGCTCCACAGCTCTAATAGGGTCAACCCCCCCCCACCACCTTTCCCCTGCGATGTTATCTGTGCTAGGGGGTTTCCCCTATCCAAAGACCTCGCAGAAATGCTCAATACATCTGCAAATCTCTTCCCGGGGGTCGGACATAGGATCGCCAATTCTTTCTCTTTAGGATAGCAAGAGGGTGAGGTGTTGCAAGTTACTTTTTTAAATTACATTTGTGATTTTTGATCGTCCGCTGCTGAGGAAGTTTCTATCGCCTGAGCAACCCGCGACGACCAGTCATCCTTTGTTGCCCTGCAGGGCTCACCGAATCTCCAAGCATAGGCTGTGGTAAGCCTCCTCATTCTCAGGCATGTTACACTATCGACGGTGGGAGTGGGCCTGCCGTTTTCTCTTGGTAAGCTGGAACACTTCCTCTGTAAGACAGAGTTCCTGCGGTCTGGTATGTGTACCCATGCAGCCATAGCAGCTGCATGAGCAACATTAATGAACTTCACCCATTTCCTCTCAACATCAGGAAGGGGTGGGGAGGGGGGATGGATGATGCCAACCTCAGCTGCAAGTGATAATCAAAGTCATGCTTGCAACTTTCAATGGCCAAATTATTAGAATGGATCCTAGGTGGAAGCTCACTACCGTAGTGGAGGAATGCCAAGCGCATCTTACAGGTGACAAGTGGGCATATCAGCTCCACAGGAGGTCCTGGTGTCAAGAACGTGGGCGAGCATTCGCTGTTCTGTTACTATATAGTCCAGCAGATGTTCACAGTTGAACCTGGCGTGCATTCAAGATGTTGTGTGGATGCACCGATGGGAG
This sequence comes from Callorhinchus milii, assembly GCF_018977255.1. NCBI lineage: Eukaryota > Metazoa > Chordata > Chondrichthyes > Chimaeriformes > Callorhinchidae > Callorhinchus > Callorhinchus milii. Next base: position 26,841 of record NW_024705020.1, read on the forward strand.
AAAAGAATGCCGGTAATCAAAAGTCCATGGGTTGCACATAAATATAGCAGCCTCCTTACGTTGTTATTGAGCTGATATGGCCCATGCCTTCTAATCACACCTGCCCAAGTGTTAGCGTAATGGCCCACTAGAGCATTAAAGTCACCTACTAATAAGATGACGCTATTCTCAGCAGCCACTTTAGCCAACACTTGGGACAGGTCACGGAAAGCATCTGACTCATCAGCCATGCCTGGATCCATCCACAAATGTTTATCTTCAGTGGGGCCCAGGCCACCACCACCATTGCTCACCTCCTGGTGATGGGGAGGTGAGCCCACAATAATCTGTGGGGCTCACCTCCCCATCAGCAGGCCAACACCACACTGCCCATGCTCGCACGCCACCTTCATTATTTAAGTAATAATAAGTATAACCCGTAAAACAAAGTTTTTCACTATAAATCCTTTATATGTGTGGCAGCGAACTTAATATAAAGGATTTAAAAATATATTCGCCTGTGGAGGACGCGGGGATCGATCCCGCGACCTTTGGCATGGGAAGTGAGGGCGCTACCAACTGCGCTACTCCGCCACGGCCTGTGGAGGGGTTACGCTCTGGGCTCTTATACTGTGACGTTCAACCAAAGCCAAGAATGAGTTCTATTTGAATATATGTAAAATATTTTTTTTTGCCTAAAAAGTGTAACATTTTGGGAATTTTTTTCACGAACATTAATTGTCTGGCACAACGAGTCTGTGTGGAAAATGTCAGCTCGATTGGATCACGGGAAGTGGGTTAAAAAACGACCGAAAGATTTGCACGGTCGTAAGCAAGCAAGCACGCAAGCAAGCAAGCAAACTTAATATAAAGGATTTAAAAATAGCCATGTGTGTTATTTGACGTTTTCCTGCCATCAGTGTAGAACTGTTATTCCCTCGTGGGGACTGGAACCAGAACCAATCCACAGAACCCCGTGTAGTCCACACAAGTCCACATGCCACAGATCCCGCTCCCGACAGAGCAATGGCAGCCTCTCCTCCCCAGCGAGTGTTTGCAAATTCCAGAGTGTTTGCCTGTTGTTTCTTTGAGGGACTCCACGGGTGGGATTTCAGTCCCCTGGCTCCACCAGATGGGGGTTTGGCCAGGGAATGTTTTTGACGTCCACTTGGGGCCTCTGAAGTTGAACTTCTCAGTACTGCTTTGGTAATCGATTTAATCGGCGGAGGGGTTACCAGCCCCTCGCACCCATCAAGTAACTCCCATTAGCCACGGTGCTGGAAGTGAGCACGCCACAAGAGCAAACAGTTGACCAGCATCAGCTGCTCCTCCAGTGGCATTGCCCACATCACACCAGTGGGGGTTGCTTTGACAAGACCTGTCCAATCTTGATTTGAAGCTTTCGTGACTGCAGGAATCCATACTCTTTGGTTCTTTCGGTAAAGTCAGTAGGTATAAAATAAATAAATCACGATGTTTGGGCGCAACACAAGCGTCCGTCATCAGGTGGGAAAGCATGGTCTGCTGCTGAGGCAGACTGTTTTAAAAGGTTTGAAATGGGTGTAGCTCAGGGTCATAAAGAAGTGGCCGGGGCTAGTGATGTTAATGTGAGAAATTACATGAACTGTAAGATAGGAGCGCGGCCTCCTCGACGAGGGCACGGAAGTGGCTATGTTAATGTGAGAGATTAGCATGTTAATGTAAAATCAAAAGTGGTGCAATCCAAAGGCATGAGTGCAACCCAACGGGTGCAATCCAAAGGGCTGTGAGTATGAGAGTGCAATCCAAAGGCATGAGATTGCAATGCAAAGGACATGTGAGCATGAGAGATCTAAGAGAGAGGCATAGAGAGAGAGACACAGAAGTCGGCAGCTGACATAGTCAGGTAGGATGGAAACATCACATCAGTTAAGACTTTACCTGGTTAATAACGTCTTCCAATGATTGCTTAGTTTGTACCCATCCTCTCGGTTGAAGTTGTGTCTGTGTTTATATATCAGGATGGCTTCATGAACAATCTCTGAAGGTAGCCGGTAAGTTTGCAGAGTACCTCCGTCTTGGAAAAATCACATTTCGTGTGAGCCCACAGCGTTAAAACAATGATCGGCAACGGTAGAGGTATTGGTCCTACCGTGTTTCAGATCTGCTTTGTGTTCGCGAACCCGGTCCGAGACATGTCGTTTCGTTTCCCCAATGTAACTGCTGCCGCAACCACAACTCAGTTTGTAGACACCAGGGTATTGCATGTCAGGAATCACATCCTTTACAGATGGAATTAAATCACGGATTCGTGTACTATGTTGAAACGAACCTGGATCTTGTGTTTGTTTAAGATTTTGGAAATCTTTTTGGTAACCCCTGCTATGTATGGTAAAGTGATGGTTTTGGTTGGATCCTCAGAAGGTTGTCTCTACATGGCTGCGGAGACAGCTTTGCGGATTGTACGGTCCGAGTATCCGTTCATCCTGAGGGCTTGGTGTACGTGCTCCAACTCACTGGCTAGGTGCCTCAGCAGCAGACCATGCTTTCCCACCAGATCACAGACGCTTGTGTTGCGCCCAAAACGTCATGATTTATTTCATTTTATACCTACGTGACTTTACCGAAAAAAACTAAGAGTAAAGACCTGTCCAGCAACACACAGGTACACGCATGCACATACAACGTGCACTGCATGTGCATTCTCTCAAATGCAAATGCACCCGCGCGGTATCACATGCGGCGGAGCTAAACAGTAAATGTGGGCCCCGATTGTATTTATTATAAAACACCTATTAGAATGCCCAGTTAAATGGGCGCTCAATCAACAAGTCACGTCGGCTCTTTGCTCACCAAAGACATAACCAGTAGGCATTCAGGTTTCTCTACTGGCAGCGTGGACTTTCTCCAGATACCCCGGTTTCCTCCAACACGTATAAACCACCCGTCATAAAATTGGCTGACAACATATTAAATGCAGTGGCAGGACCTCGTGAAAAAGAGTCCTACGACTCAGTGTGGCCATCATTGATAAGTAGTGGGCGCCACAGTGACGAGATGTTAACTACTTCGCCTGGTATACAGGAACTCGTGAGTTCGATTCCGACCCTGACGCCTGCTGTATATTTGGAGTTTGCATGCTATCTCACCCCGTGGTCGAGGTATTTTTCTCCGGGCCCTCCGGTCTTTCCCTCCATATTAAGAATCAACATCGTGTGTTTAGAGTATTTGGCTACCGACATAAATTTCGACATAAGCCACTTTTTGAGCTAACGTTTGTGATAGCCAGATCGCTTCTGATAAAGAGCTATATAGCTCAGTGGGCCTCACGTGGTAAAATCCAAAATATTGTTTTTATGTTCAGTTTTAAATAAAAAATACCTCTGCTAATATTACACATGCATCTTATTATGCACACATGTTTACACTAGTTCGGCTTTCGCATGTCATTACGCAAGGAATGTGATGCCTCTATTGTGATCAGCTTCATACTTTCAAGTCTGTGCATTTATCTCGCTAAATGTATTTCACCATTATTGCTATTATTACTGACATTGGTCTTGCTAAACGCTGCAAATGCATGCGCAACCTACAGACGCTAACGGCACATTTCCCAGATAAAACCTCGCCACGTGGAATAAACATACGGATGAAAAATGAATCGCGGCAGAAAAATTACGAGTGCACGCTTCAGCACAATAATCTCGCGCGCATTGTGAGTAGCCTTAAAGTGTGAGCCCATTGTACCCCCGTGTTAACGTGCACGTGTGCGCGCACGTACGCACGCACATCTACAGCGTGCGCGCGTCTGTAGCGGTGGCCTGGCTAGCAGTTGTCTCAGAACCATTGAGCCAATGTTGTTTCATGTTTGGCCGCAAAATAGTTTCTTGTCTGATTATATTATTCATTAATTCATTGTCATGACGGAAGGTTCAATTTCTTATTATACTACACCGCACTTTTTGTAATTCATTTAACTGACATGATCTCTGTCTGCCGAAGCCATTAATTCTATTATCACACCGCTTGTGGCGAGGTAGAGTGTAGCTAAGACCACATTTGTTAACACACTACCAGATCCGGCAGAGACCAGTATGAAAGAAAACGCCAAACTGCACCTTGAAGGCCCTGCGATATAATTCATTAAAGCTGGCTGTGTAAACCTTATTGCTTTAGTTGTTAGTCAGTCATGGCTGCAAATCAAACTCAGGAAGCCAGGTTCATAGCACGCTGTGCTCACCAATCGCACGAAACACCTGCGACCACACGTGAGGACATGTGGCGGGAGCGCCTTGGACAGCATGAGCATTTGTTGTAACGTTTTGACGCCGTGCCCCGACTGGACATCTGTGAAAGAAGAGCTGTTATAGCTCATCGGATTCTTCCGGCATGAATAAAAAAGAAAAATCTGATTCTAAATGAACAACTTCTCACGGGAGCAATCGTGGGGTGGACCACGTGGACAACTCTGAACCGACTCCGCACTCAAGGGGCAGCTCAACCTGTCCACGTGGCAGCGCGCCACAAAAGTCGGAGAGCTGCGATGGTTGTGGCGAGAATTACCGACCGCGCGACGCCTCTCCGTCTGCCCACGGCTCGAGGAACGCCCCCTGCACCGCGCAAGGTCTTGGCAGCAGGCGACCTGCGAGCGCCCGAGACGTGCTCGCCACTGGAAGGACATTTGACAATGGGTGGAGGTACGCGAAAGAAAAGATCCACTGCGCCGCCGTTTCGTATAAACACGCTGTCGGTGTTGGTTAAGAGGCCAAGTCGAAGAGACCCATAAATAAATACATTAAAAAGAGAACGATCGGTGTGGGTGTAGGGGGAGAAGTAACACTCGGTATGCATTCCAGCATGATGTCAAGAATAAAATTTTGATATAAGGGTACAACTACACATGTATAAACACTCATTAACTTAATATACAGAGGAATTCAAAGCTTGGCCAATTGTTGGTGCCGGCTCACCACCTGGCTGCCTTCCAGCTTGTCTGTGGTTCCTCAGCAATTATGAGACGCAGTTTGCATGAAGGATGCTACATATATACACACACAAATGAAACATTATTATTATATAGTGAGATACACAGACAAATGGGTACGCACACGTGGCCTTAGTTAGAGGCTTGGTAGTACCCTGCGACAACGGGAGAGATGCGTGCCATCCCCATCCTCAACAGAACCACCCTCAATCCTCTCTTCTAAAACGTCCACATCCCTGCCGTGCTTCGCCACACTCCGCGGAATCATCGCGGGGGGGAGGGGTGGTTAAGTTACGAGGCAGGGTGCGTCGCCGCGCCAAAACATTACGAGTGGGCACTGTCAGAATGTTACTATGGATTACAGGTAAACGCAGAGGCCTTCCGCAATACACGCGCACATGGATTCCTCGTAAACGTGGGGATGGGACGATCGGGCCACCGTTGAGGGGGCATAGATTTGCAATAAACACAAAAGAGCAGGTTTATCACCTGGAGGTGCAGAATCGGATTTATAATAAACGCAAAAGATGCCGTACATCATTCCCACTATGTAAAGGTGGATTTACAACACGTTAAAAATTGCTCGCTTTATTACACATTGACTGCTTCACTAACGGCGGCGTAAATGAGCGACACGCCACGCAAATGAATATCACCGCGAGCTGAGAGTTGAGGCTCCGTGGACTCCACACAGACTCGCGACACATATTTAGGATTATTAAGATTGGTTGGATCTACGCCGGGCACAAGGATATATCGGGGTTGGTGGTACATCATACGAGAATGAAAATTTTTTGTTCCGATTCAAGGTAGCCCGAAGATGGGAGTACATCAAGCTGTTCATAATCAACGTTTTTGGGTTTAGATCGCGTTATTTATAAATGTGTCGTAACCCTCCACCACCCGACACGGCCAATCAGTAAAAAAGTGTCACGTTGAAAAAAGACAAATAGTTCACTGCTTTAGCCCACCGGTGTGTTGAAGCGTGAAACCACAACATTTACAATTTGAGTACGACGTTTCGCTGGTAATTGCATACAGCATCATCAGGCAATTCCCCGGTGGGCTAAAGCACTGAACTAATTTGTATTT
>NW_024705020.1:32904-85425 GCF_018977255.1 Callorhinchus milii
AGGGGGTCGCACGCAAAATAATAATACCACCTTAGGGCGGGCCTCTATAGAGTAGACCTGTGTGACAATGCACTCTATCACAGGCTGTATTCAACATTCGATCTTACGAGCCTAGACTGATCCGAGACCCCATTCTCACCGTCTGGTCCAATCGCCATTCAGTATGGGACCATATCACTACAACATTGGACACCTACACCAATTCCGGAAAAGACGGGTCGGCCAGTGCTGCAAAAGGTGCTTCCAACTCGCTGAGGTGAAAAGACAAGGCATATTGCCGAGTACTCATCCCGGCCAATGCCCGCAAAGACTAGCTAGGTTACAGCCGATGTGGAGAACGGCCGATAAATCCCTAGGAGACGTTCAAGGCGTAGTTGTCCCTCATTAGAACTGTTGGGTGCATAGCCCATTAGGCGGCGGTTTGTGGATAAGGTGATTCGACTAAGTTGCCCTTTTTGCTCTGGAGGGTCCGGCACTACTGGCCTTGACATATAGTCGTACTTTCTCGTAGAGTTTTCAAGGATGGTACTGAAATATCTCGTAGGTGAATGTAAGAGTTTGTGCTGGGATCAATTATCTAAGTTTAATGAGTTATTGGGTGACAACTATGGGAGTGGACAGGTTAGGTTCATACCAATTTAGTCGACGGTCTCCATAGCAGGAAGTACGTGTTTAATCTGCATCCTGTGCCTATCCGCTAGAAACGTGTTATCAGGGCGAAGGACCATTGGCGTGTCAGTGCGTGGTGTTCAGCTCTGCCCAGTCCCTGGCGCCCGCCCAAAACCGTTGTAAGTCGTCTAAAACGTCGCAGTTATAGACTCGAAGAGAGCACATGACTTAGACGGGAGGATAGCCCCGGGGTATTCATTTTTTGCCAATCAACCTGCATAGTCTTAAATGCTATGGTCCTGAACGATGTGTAGCGTACCTCGAAGCAACTTTCGTATCACTAGATCAAGTATTAGAGAAGGAGTGCTATCTCCGAGACGTAGTTAAGACAGCGACGAGATATGGGTGGAGGTAGATTCCTCCGGTCAGAGAACACCTTGGTCGGTAGATCGAAATAGGAGGAGCATGTCGGTGTGGGACCTTTTATTTTTGTTGACAAGAGGTTGGCCCTATGTGAGTTTAGTGGGTTGCGACCCGGTTCATCATGCTGCACGACAAAGTGGACAGTCTCCTGAAGCTTCAGTGTACACCTTCTTCTCATGGGATCACAAGGCTAATTCACGAGCGGTCAGCTCAAAGCAAAAATAATGACTAACTGGCCGGTGTGCTTCTAGGGGTAAAGAGACGCTGATGCGGGGATTCAGGTTGTCCCTGCAAGCGGAGATAATCATACTGCTCCAAGGTGCTTCCAAACCGGGCGCCTGCCCGCGAGAAGCCGGAGATCATCTGCCGTAGGAGCAATCCATGTGTAGGGTGCTGATCGCTAAACTTGCTTGCCAACGTAAACGCAAATGTGCTGGTGCCCCCTCTCCCGAGTATCTAGGGTTCGTAATGCCAGACAAAGATCGTAACGTACGACCCATGGATTCCCTCCTCTCGCGAGGAGTATCCGTCGCTATTTTCTCTTTAACGTTCAGTGTCTTGGCCCAGGTAACTTTGGTCTTATGGGACTGATAATGACAGCTACGATAAACATTATGATTCGCCGTGGTGACAGATTCGGCCTGTAAGCGTGTAAGGTCCTTATACAGGACGCTTGGTGTCTTAAAATTCTGAGATCGACTCAGTCAAGCTTGCACGCTGTTATCTGATATAAGCCCTGAGGACCTAATGACACCAAGATTAAGGCGGTTCCACACTGAAGCGTCTCTGCGTGCCTCCGCTTGCTAGAAACTCTCAATAGATTTTCCTGCGATGTATCCAACCTAGCTTATACGGCTTGAGCAGGTCGACTAGAGCCTAGCGGTTTACAATACAGGGTGAAAAAGGTATTTTGTTCCAGCATACAGGCCGTCGGGGTTAATTATGATTGTGAGTCACGTCCATATCCCGGAAAACTGATCCTCGTGGCGTTTTTGATCACCAGGCTGTTCCGCCTGTAGCTGAGTCATTCCAATATCTAAGTGGTGACGGTAGTCACTGCGGTTGAGGCCACAGGCGGGTTAGAAGGGTTTAAAGATCAAGGCACTTTTTAGTGGGGCCGCCGCTATATCTAAGCGCAAGACCGTACGACCGCAGTACATTAAACTGACCAGATCGTCCCAGCACTTCAGGTTCAGGCCGCTTTTCCCATGGGAAGTCTGAATTCGACTTCAACCTGGCTAGGTTACCAGGGATGCTTGGCAGGTCAAGGGAAACGACGCTCGGCAAAGTCTCATGCCCGATGAGCTCTTACCGGTGGCATGCCCCGTTGTCTGCATAAGCCAGGCATGTTCCCCCTTTTGGGCTCAGAGGCCAATTGAAAGCAATAAAGCCAACAGGGCGACAATAATAACAGTCTGGGCGGATAGGATAATGCTACGTTGGATTGTCTATGAACAGTAGCCCTCTACGTATCTAAGAAACAGACTAAACTTCCCGGACTCACCGCCTATACTTTCCGGTTCATGGAACCAATACACAGATGCAGAGAAGGTCATACTGAGGTAGAAAAATTAAAGTCAGCCTACCACAGACCGCAAGAACGACGGTAAAGAAACATCACTGGCAAGGCTAAAAACCTTTCCGAATACCGAAATCGTCGCCAAGATGGGCCCGAACCCCTGGGGCTTGTGGCTCCGCACAGCCCCAGTCGGACAACGCTAGGTTTTATAAAAGTCGTAGTCTACAATGTCTACGCCGTATTTGAAGATCGTCCTTTCAACTCGTTACGGCAATTTAACTACATACTGCGATATTCGTTGGTATATGGTAAAAGATTGACTTCTAACGTCCCCCGGGTTTATGCCTCCGCGACTCTGGTTTGTTCACAGTTTACTCCGAGTGGCTATCGCCGTTTGGTCTTCCGGACACGATAGTAAAGTCCGGACTATATATCAAGTGTTGCGGATCAGCACGTGGAATCGGCAGGAACCTAAGTCTTCATAATAGTTCTTGCTGAAAGCAGTATAAGGAAAGCAAGGACTACCAAGCGCCTGGTTGCGAGTCTGAAGGCTACCAACCCCCGAGCAGCCGAATTGAGTAATTACCCGCGCTACCGGGTGATACTAAGCGCGAGACCTCCTCTACTTTGCTGTAATGGCTGCATAATCACTTCAGCCCTGTCGATCGCGAAGCCTTGCCCGAGAACCCGGTATGTCGTAACGATAGGGCTCCTATTTTGTTTCGACAGCGTTCGCACAAATACGAGCTGCCTAATCTGAGCACCTACGAGCCAATTATGCTAAATGAATAGGGACTCTAGATGGCCATTTCCCGAATTATTAGGACATCGTGGCAGTCACGATGCGTGTCGTGGCACATCAACGCAGCCGTAAGGAGGGTACGAATAAGGATCTGAACCACATAGGCGATTTGATGCGATGCCGTCACGTGCCGGATATTGTTGCCATCCCACCTGCGGGTTTTGGATAAGTTCTCTAATGTACCTCAATTAAGCTCAGGGATAAGCTTTGGTTAGACCGCGTAGGGTGCAAAACTTCCGTATCACCTACGAGTTGTGACCCCAGAGCTGCATCCGAACAGGTTCGTCTGCATGATCATGCGAAATAAGGCCCCTATAGGTCGGTATAACACCGCCATAGACCGCTATAACCCGTGGCAGCCTTATTTCTCCATAGTCTAATTTCCAGAGATCCGTGTTTTTAGCGTTAAATGCATTATAGTCACCCTTCGCTTGTCGTAAAAGTTGTAACGTTAATGCGAGCCTCCACAGCGACAGGTATATCAACGGGGCGGCAATGTAACGGGGACGATACTACCTTGGCCCCCCCGACGATTTAAGCTTGACACTCCGAATCTCGCAGATGCAGAACCCTCTGGTTGTGACTACATCTACTTTGACTCGACGGCCTTAGGTTGGACCAGACTTGGTCTCGGCCACATGAAAATCAGAGTCACCTGCGGCCCGTGTATTCCGTCGTGCTCTATTATTAGTGGCATGTTGCAGTTTTACTACGCACACCGGGAAAGAGGAGACTCTAGGACACTCAATCTTGCATTTATATTGAAATGCGCAACTTCATAGGAAACCCGTGATAGTGACAAATCGCATGTCTAGGTAGAAAGTCTTGATAATTTTTATCTACGGGAGTCAAGGTATATGCCACAGTCAGCTCTTTGCATAGAAGAACGAGAAAGATTCAAATCGGGGGGTTAAATGCGGCTAAATACCTCGGATCCTCGCCAGATTTAGGCTTCGGGACCAGAGCGGCCATTACCGGCGACGGGTTTGTTAAGGGCGAGCCTCCGGGTGGTCACCAATTACTTAAGGCGTCCTTAGACCTAGGGAGGGCACTCCACCTGCCGTCGAAGAGGTGCGAGGGGACATCGACTGCTAAGGGGAATGCTACTCTGAATGAGCAGGCTGTCGACCAGATTGCTTCAGGAAATGCGGCAGCTATTGATTCACCCACGCCTGCTCCAGATGTGTTGCACGATTAAGTCGACTTCTCTATATACTGCATCTCGAATCTTTTCTCATTTAGGTTGCTGGTACAAGTACCACCTACATTCTAGGAATCCACGGCCGAAACATACCCGTTCGGTAAATGGTCGAACAATCCGTTAGTTAAACGAAACCGACTGCTCTGATGCTTATAAAGAGCCGGTGACCTGCACCTTTTTATCGGTTGTCAGGAATACGTCAAGGCATACCCAGGGTTCGAATTATTGAAAAGGGTTGTCCTATCTGTCCCCCGAAAACTAATTTCTGTGACCGGTTTTGGATTTGTAAGAGTCGTGGTAAGACGGGACCAGCGCACCGTCGGACGTTATGAGGTTCACAACTGAACAACGCACACCTCTCGCCAAATACGTAGTGTTTAAGACCTCCGCCGCCCGGACCAAAGGTGTAACCCAGCTATTGATCCATGCGCTTGCGGTTTGGATGCGTTCTCGTCGCTAGGCAACTGAAAGCAGGTACGTGGAGGTTCGCTTTGTAACGTTAGATTGATATCCTCGCTCCTATGCGACCCTAATGCCTACGATTACGCATGAAGCATCCTGCGAAGATGACTCGCTAAGAGTTCTACAGCCTGTCAAATGTTATGTCGTCTCTGTCGGCCTTCTCCCAGATAGAAAATGCAATAGGTAACTCTAGTTTTATACATATGATGGCGCTGGTTCGCCAGAACTGGCGGCTCGTTCGGGAGTTAAACCCATCCCCTGGGGGCCCTCATCGATACCACGACCTATAGCTACTGCACGTGTAACGGCGAAGCTCTAAAATCACAGATTGTTTTCACAGTTAGGACTCTGCACGTGTTTGCATAACTAAGCAGGCGGTATAACGGTGTCCTGTGGCATTGCTCATAGCAGCTGTTGCGCACAAAATGGGGAGCACCCACGGACTCTACCATTGCCAAACACAGGTATTAAGTACGTTTTTCGAGAAGCAGCTCGGAGCTTCTTGCGGGTTTTCTACAGGTACCACAGCCTCACACTATTTCGAATGGTCACATGCGCAATAAGGCCCTTGCAGTAGCATTCAGCGTTGCCTTACTAGCGACCACGGACGTGGGCGGGGAATACCATTCCTGCACGGTGATCAAGTGTCCTCCACGAGTATAGAACCTGCACATAGTTCTCCCAGCATGGAAGTGAGGGCAAAATAAAGTGATCGTGTGGAGGTCGCGTTAGCTCGGGCTCGGAACCTAGATCGCTCTGGGTCGAAACATGACGGTATCGACGTCTATCTGTCGTAACGCGATTTACATAATTTGGGAGAGATGACGAACACTTCCGTCGTCGGCGTATCGTTTGGCAACTCTAACGGTAGCATAGCTATGGTCCTGACCAACGCACAGCGGAGCGTTTGACTATACACGCAGGCCCCCGATCGAATGTGTGAATAGAAGACGCAATTTGTAAAAACATTTTGCAGGCTACACCTGAATTATTTTGTTCAAATGTCTATCCATCATGAATGTCCGGTGGACATTACCCGACAATTGCGTTGTCCGAGTGGTGTCGAGGTTTCACTAGGATAATCGATGTCTCGCTTATCACGGTCGGTGAAATCGCTGATCCAAAAGTTAAGGATCAGCCGCGGAGGCGTTCCACAGATGCAAGCAGCTCATATGTATGCAGGCCGTGGGAGCCGTTTGTCAAACCGTTGGGGCAGTTCTAGCGAAGTAGTGTACAAGAGCGAATGGCCAGCTCTGAGGGAGAGCTAATCTTTCCAGACCCGACGTGCCCGCACATCACCGCTCCGCGGCTTGACCGGTCAATGTTGGCATATATGGTTCACGCTTCTTGCAATCGCCAATGCATCGAGACACTACCGGCCGAGGAGTAAGCAAACTGTCCTAACGAGGCGATTACAGGCTGCGTAATACGAACAGTTCATGAGAGCCTAGGCGAATTTGCCGTTGCGAAACAGAGTGATCCATGCCCGAAGATATATAGATAGGCCATAGCTTCTGATTAGACTCACCAAACATTCGGGGGTGGGTCCGTTCGCTCAGAAACCAGTATATCCGATTCAGTCGCTTACCCACGCAAAAAGAGCGAAACTTTATGACCAGGTCATTAACTTAGACGCTTACCAAAATGCAACGCTCTCATGTATTAAGAGTATGAGGCCCGTCAATATATGAGATGTAGACATCGGCTATGGGCGAATTACTCCCCACGGGGGGACTGGCCTCCGCCAGTACTACGCTTTTTCCTCTATGACCCCACCCCGGGATTGGAAACCGGGTCGGACACAGGGAACTAGCTCGCCGGGAGCCACAACCTAATTGACACCTAGTTGGAAGACACTCGGAGAGCACTTCTCAACTGTGAGCCAGGAGTCTTGCGAACTCCCAAATTCACGGCACTCAGCTTTCCTATGGTCTCCTCAGGACCGCCCTTTAAAAGTACGTACAGGCCGCTTTATCCGATCATTAAACTCAATGCTGCGAGGGGATTTTTCGGGCCAGGGTGGAGCCTATCGCAATAACTAGTGATCCGACTCTCCTCAGAAACTTAGGCACTGATAGTGCGAAGCCTATGACGGGACACATCACTAATGAGGCGTATCTCAAGACGGGAACTAACGTGTCTTCATGTACGTCAGTCACCAAATGGTTCACTCCGCCTATTTCTGCGGCATAGGCAGCCGGCATATAGCTGGAGCTCAGACGCCGGGGACAATATGCGGGCAGAAATAGTCGCCAATTTGGAAGTGCCTTAATAGGCCGCAACAATCAGAGTCACGGCCCGTGTCAAGTGGACCCAAGCCATTTCCGGGTGATGCCTTACCCGAACAAGAAAGAGATATCATGTACAGATGCAGCAGGACCCAGACAGACGCGGCGATAGGGTTACCTAACTGCGACGCCAATAAAGGCTTAAAGGCATTTCTCCTCATTGTACTGTAACCGAGTTAAGTTGATAGCGCCAGTGAAAACTCCATGTGGTCAATTCTCAGGTGCGTGAGATGCTGTAAACACTTCCCATTTGCTATGGGTTCCATCCAGATCTTCACTGGAGACTCCAAAGTCCAGCTTTCCAGCCCGCATGTACGGGGTGATATGTAGTCCACCCAAAGCGGGAACTTCCTTGAGTCAGCGACCCTGTAGAGCGGAATGATTATATCGAGGTAACCTTAACTTCGAGCGGACCCGGCATTCATCGTAAAGCGCCCTCAGCCAGCCCCCTGGGCTTGGGAATCCATCAAAGCGCATACCTGTGGTACCTGGAGGTGTCTTCAGACAGTCCGGGCCGAGGCAAGTGGCTATTTGGCTTATATCGCTAACATTGGAGGCGGGCGGGTGAACTATAGCCGACCTGGATTGTGGGTTATGGGAAAAATGGAGGGAATGCCGGTTAGTGCTTTTCCCCACCGCTCACGGACGCCCGTGCTTGTCCTCTTATCTCGCGACCTAATACTCTACGAAAACAACTTGACCTACCCTAACCCTTTAAGGCCGGCGCGCATTGACAACGCAGGCTCGTCTTCACGACATGCGCTGGGCTCCCATTCAAAATAATATATCCAACAGGGCTGAGGTGATGCACTGTTTGATGGGAGTCCAGTTCCAGTTACAACTACAGAAGTCATGAGCGTCAGTGGTGTGAGTTAGCCTACCCGCTGCCCTGTGACCAAGACCGTAGCGGCAATAAACCAGTTATTGCCCCACAGTTGCTGGCGAACAATCCAGGCGATAACGACATGAGCGGGCTGTACATCACCTACGTAGAACTCCGCGGCTGGCACCCGATCTTCTTGAAACTCAACTAAGAAGTTGTTCCTCATGAATTAGGATCGCCACAGCAGACCGGATTCTAATCTGGGAGCCACGTAGCGCCTGTACTTAAGTGATATTGGCAACATCTTGCGTTTCGACGTAGTAATACAGACGGTTGTCTATGTGTCTAGTAACTCGTACGCACTCCACGCTAGGACTCAACCCTGAGAAAATGATTGCTCAGTAGCCGAGTAGAGAGGCCCCGCACTGCAACGTCAGTGTCGATTACGATTCGAATTATAGCCGGCCAAATCCCTGAGCAGTCCACACTGTTAAACTAAAGTCATAGAGGACTCGTGAGCGTCCGACTTATTCGTAGCATAAACGGTGGTTGTGTTCCTGGCGGCGACGCCAGTGGATGCTGACGCTAGCGCACAGATCTGAAAGATTGGAACTTGTGGTGCGAGATAAAGGTCAGCTATCGATAAGCCCGACCTACGCGCTTCTTGTCTCTTAACGACCGACGGGTAAGGAATTGGAGTATCCCAGCCTCCACCATGAGGCTACTACGAGCGTACGCCGAGCATTATAGCGACACTATCCTCGTTCTTCCTAAGGCCCTTACGTCCTTCTTCAAGACACATTGGGAGTACAAGAGCTATGCGGCCTGAGCAAGGGTTTCGCAGCTTTCAGGACTAAACACGTCTTTCCTTATCTAGCCGTCACGTACAGTAAAGTTCCCGGTTACATGTGAATTTGAGTAACCACGAATCCATTGGTCAAGACTGATAGGTTTCAAGATTTCCACCCTCTCTACAGGGCGCCAGTTTGGGCAGAAGCGTTTGATCGTCGCGATGTCTACCAGAGTACAGCCACATCGTTCGGCTCGTGGGGTATGTTAGGTCTGTCATGAACCCACCGGCCATAACGCCTTTACGGGATATGCAGTTACGATAGCCCAGTTTAAGATTCATATGGTGTTCCACAATGCTCTTCAGAGGTCCCCTAGTCACCTTGACCTCACAGTGATTTGGTGCGTAACTATCAACTAAGCACAGCGAACAACCCATCTTAGGCAATACTAGAAAGCTGACACGCCCCGTTCTCTGCATAATGCCGCGCCCATACGCAAGGCCTGGGAACACTCTACGCGTGCTTTCCACAACCATTTTAGAACGACCAGTGGTTGTGTGGGATGTCTAGAAATAAGGTAACAGCTGCCGCGCGATTTTTAAAGAGATACTTAATGTTGACGAAACCCAGTACCTATTGTGTGAACGGATCAGGACTTCGTCTAGAGCCCCATGAGCTTATGTGCGCTCTAGTAACCTTTCTAGTATTATCTCTAAGTAAGTTAGAGACACACTGGATAGTCATAGTAGTCACAGAGGTGCTTCAGTTGGGAAATAGCTAAGTCACGACTACCCGGAAAGGCAGCCTGAACTGGTGAGGGAGTCAAATTCTGAAGTATAATGATGAACATCCCCTGGGTCAGCAATGATGGATACGCATACTATATGGCGTTACAAAACTCCTTAGCCGCATAACATCGGTTATGTAGAGCTCTCCAAAATAGGGCGTGGCGACCGGGCTCCCCTTAACATCGGTACCTTGTAGTACCGGGTACATAGAATGCAAAAACGAATTGTACCTGGCCTGAAGATACAGAACAGGTGCGAGCTGGGCGGACCCGGATTTGTTATAGCGGGACCCTTTCGGGATTCCGGTTAAGAACTGGGAATCTACTGTGATCAGCGCACCGCGCCCACGTAGAGTACGAGGAGCTTTGCGTCCTTACGTACGGGTAAGCAAGGGAAGCAAAGCCGGGGGCTCGTCCCGCCCAGTAGCTGAATGTTTCGAGGAAATCACGGGCTCTGGGTGCTAGATTATGCGCGGGCATAATTCGTGGTCGGACCTGTGTGTAAAGCTCCATGCCGTAGAGCTTCTCCTTTACCCCAGAACGTTGAACAGACCAGCTGTTCCTTCGAAAGAACAGTCTGAGGTCGTCATTTCTACGAAAGCACTTCCACACCCGGCGGCGGGGGCTCAACCGCGGCACACACAGGCTTAGGTCTGAAGGAGGTAGGAGAGCGAACTCACTCAGTTTAGGCTCTACTTGAGCCCCAATTGAAGGCGAACTCTGACGTCTGTATCCATGATTTCCAAAGTGCTCAATGGCTTACCTACAAATTAATGGGGCGTACCCCCGCCTGTCCGCCACACATTGCTGGGGTCTCAAGACTTTTCGTATTGGAAGAGAACATAAGCCCAGGAAGGTCTCACGGGCCTCCTCTTTCCGGCTCCACAACTACGCTACACTCGTGAACCCTTAACTGAAAATGGCACCAAATGGAGTATAATATTAGCGGGTTAACCCGGGGACTCGGCCTCCCTCAAGCTTAGCGATCTACTAATAGTGGGATAAAGTTGTGTCGCTATTTGCAGTCATTTACTAGTTGGCATTCCGATGTCTATCAAAAAAGCAATGAACCAGAGACGATTTAACTGACTGACTCAGAGTAAAAGCGGTTGAAGTTATATGACCACAGTCCGACAACTAAGATACAACGCTAAAAGCGCTTGTTTGACCTCCTCGTCATCCAGGCGACTAAAACGTTGTTGTCTTTTTGCCCAGTCGAATCTAATCCGTACCAGAAGAATAAACCCGCACGTAATAAAGTATAAAGACCCCGCAGGAAGCAGCCTACAAGTGTCAAGGTATCCACACTACGGGCCGTTGGGGCCTTAAGGTCAAATTGCTTAAGGACAAGGTTTGGATCTCCGCAAGATTCTTCGTTAGTAATAAAATTTCTTACAATAAGTGTGACCACCTTCTAGATGTATGATCACAGTTCGCATGGACTCATATCACCTACTGACACAGGAACGCGGCGTTCTCGGGCATAAATCGATGGAGTGGGGAGCGCATAGGGCGGTAGAAATAAGTAGCTTACCGCCCGCCACGTGTTTTCTAGGCCACAACTTACTCACCCTTCTCTACCCTTGGTGTAGCGCCCCGACACCGTATAGAGAGCAAGACATGGAACTAAGATACAAGCTACTGTCGTGCCAACCTACACACTTTCGTGGGCTCAAACTGCAGGTATGCTGCAGCGCGGTGAGAACCCCCAAGTCGGCTGATCCTAAACGGGCAATCTAATCATAAATTATCCTCGATAAAATATAGACCGCACTTTGTGTCTTCAGGAACTAGCGTCATTGAGACACTTAAGAGTTTTCTCCTCCCACGACCCGTTGCCCCGCGGGCGGAATGTTGGGTACTACCGTATTCTACGCAAATCCTACAAGGCGGAACTTCCAAATTGCAAAACTAAGGCCAGAAGTAGGAGACGGGTGGAATGTTACTGAAGAATTAACTACAATTACTCGTAAAATCCTTATGTCATTCGGGCAACGCCAGTCATCGACTAATTCGTGGACTACCCCAACGAGCCACCTATAGTTCAGCACCGATAGAGATTCCGCGGGTATGCCCTATGTTGTAATGATAGTGGTTACGTCCAGTGTGCGAATTCAGTAATTAACTTAGATTACTGCTGCAAAATTGGCTAGAGAATGCGCCGCCCCGGATGCGCCCTGATGAACCGATCAGTCGGGGACGCAAGCCCTGCACCTTGACTGGTACATTCGCGCGAAGAGATATGATCGTCCTCTTGTATACTATTTCTTCCGTTTACGTACCGCGCCTCGGAAAATGGGAAGTTAGTCAGACTCGGGGTATGTAGCCGGAAGGGCAGCTGCGACGCCATAGATCAGTGGTGACTTAGCTGGCCCGGGGCTTTCTTACGTAGCCAGCCGCTAAGGTGGATAGGTTTCCCGGCTGAAACGCAACGGAAACGCTGCGATCTAGGCCGCCTTATATTCTAAACAGATCAATTGAAGGGAGAGAGGTGCGGTCTTGCGGTCCACACAAGATATCATCGTGTTCCATACATTTCCTGACCTCTGTTGGCAGCCGATGTGGCACCCAAGATTGATGCTCTGTTATACCTCAAACTCTAAAGTGCCGCCAGTTCCGACCCGATTACGATTGTCTCCGACATTGCCATCTGTCGAGCTTTCAAACAGCGGCGGTAGTACTCCAGGGATAGCTCCCGGAGTAAGTAAACTTTTCGCGGGTGAGGCTGAGGTTGCGTAAAATCCCGACCCGCAAGTAACCACAGGCCCAGACGGCCAAGACGACCTTACCGTGGTAGGAAGCATCGCGGTGACTATTGACTCAAAAAACGAGAGTAGGCACGCGCGAGCTTCGCCTCGACCGGGCACGACCCCCCCAGGAGCGCATCAGGGCAGCTTTTGACAACCCTTGGTTCTCTCTTTTGGTACAAGGGCAGAAGCACCTCCAGACTATGAGTGTATCCATGGTGACGGGCAATCCTAGAGTTGAGTCTGACTGCCTAGGGACCCTTGTGATGTCTCGACTTTAGTGCAGCACCAGGTAGTCAGAGTCCGGGGGACTAACTCGGGGGGCACGTGCGACTAGATACTTTCGATCGTGGAAACCTTCAGTACTGACTCTAGACTGTTGGAAATGGTATTCAAACGTTAGGTACACGGTTACGGGCTCGACGACACGAAAAGGCCCGTCCACGGTTATTGGCGGTGGTCAGGACCTACTTGTTACGCAAGCCTGCAGTTGAGGTCGCGATGGGCATTCCGAGTTCCACTCGCCGGACCCGGTCGCGTGTAATATAAGACGACGTTTTATTGGGCTCATCCACGCTAGCGCAATGCAGACTACGGTCACATATCCAACCGGGCAGTACCTTTAGTATCATCTCACTGAAGTCTTATCGCATCACAATGTTTTGTCAGACCTCCCAGATGGCGTAGTTCTGTGGGCCTGTACGTCCATTGCTTGTCCGCCATTGAGTGATGGGAAGATGGTGAGACGTGTGGCGGGTCCGTAGTTATAATTCACATAATGCTGGAACCCTGTCCAGGCCATACACGCGGGGTTCGGTTGGGAACCAGCAACGGGAGGTAAACGACTCACCTCGAACACACTGACATACAGCAACCTGGGAGGGACATACGATTCTCCATCCGGCCGCTAAAGTTAACCGGTAGCGCGGGTATAAGGCTAGGGGGCCAGGACCGGTGAACAATCACCTGGACTTATTTGCGAATCCACCGAGGGTCTATGCACAATGAGACGGTTCACTAGGGAATCAGCCCATCGAGAGCGAGTAATTGACAGTGTGTCCTAGATCGTCCCAATAACTTACGCAAACCACACTGGTAGCTATTTCATACACGGAAGTAACTGGCATGCAAGTACAAGGAGAGCGTTTTCTTCGCTCGACGTCGCTTTATTAAATACCTAGACATCACAGGTAGCTTAGCGCAAATGCTTCTAGTGTCCATCCCGCCTAACTTGCAACAATTTGCCGACACTACGAATAATGCAAGTCGTCAGCACATCGCGATCAGAATTGGCCCGTGCGCTTGGGGTCTTTATTCCCGCGGGGCTATGGTGGATACGAATTAAAGCGAGATTGAGGCCAACTTACGGCTACCTTCCGACTGGGTATAAGTCCTGGAATGCTTGCTAGGACTCTATTGACTCGGTAATCGAATGAGGCTAAGGGACTCGTAAAGAAGGCTACCTAGCTTTGTAATGGGAGCCGGGACATCCCAACCGATCACTCACGATAAGTCATTGGTCCCAAAGCTGCACACCGATAAATAGAAAATAAGCTAGTGTGGAATATTTTTGAGTTTCCGAGCAGCCGCTTGCAGCGGCTTATGATTCGCTCTCGGGGAAACACGGCCGGCGTACCCCATGCGTTAAGAATGCCTTCGAGTTCGTCTACATAGTGTTGAAATCGTGCGGAGATTACACTTAGTTGTCGGTACATCTAGTTACAAAGCCACTGAATTATTTTTAAAATATGCGTGATCACACCGACTGCGAAGGTGCAAAGTTAACCGAGAGCCGGGCCGTGGCCGGCGCCCTGTTTGGCCTTCGAGGAGAAATCGGGGCCCGGACAGGACCTCAAAGCAGGTTGGTCAAACACTAAGATTTGATGCTTGGAAGATGACCTAGTTGTAAAGTGTATACAGCCTGCTGTGCCGGAGCTTGATACGGGAGACGGTCAGATATACGGCCGTAGCTATGCGCGGGGCGCAGTCGGCCTCCTTCTACGCGTGATAGCACCATCACGTAAGGATACTACGTACCCAACAATGGCCAGTAAGACCCAGCCATAAGATTAGATAAGAGGTTTCCACAAATGAGTCTATTGATCTGGAAGGAAGTGGGACGAGAAGTGCGCATTGATTATTGCATGCAGGAAACTCGGGACGCTATATGCATCTTATAGCCCTATCTAATGTTATCGAGCTTCAAACCGTTAAACGTCGAAATTCGCGTCACAAGGATAGTGGCCGGATTTGGCATCCGCCATTGAGTTGCAGTTTAAGAGAATCTTTAGGGTGGAACCGACTGGGTCGAATGACCGTATGCACATGCTTTGAGTGTACGGAGACTTGAAGACATAAGAAGATTTTAGGGGCATGTCGAGGGAACTCGGCTTTATCATTATGCATAGCTGGACAGTTCCCGTTCTACAGAGGCCCGGCTTGGGCAAAATATGCGGAACATGACACTAGTGAATCCTCAAAATTTACACATAAAAATGAATGGAGAGGCTGCTATCGGTAATTCCCCAACGATGACTTGAGGTCTCAAGACATTGGCTTGATTAGTAACACGGGAATCTTGGAAGCTATGGCGTGTATTGCCCCTGATGTGGTTGAAGGCGGTCCACAAACAACTTCATTCCTCTGCAACCAGTTGGCTCTTGTATCCTATATGTGCAGGAAACAATTGCCCAAGTGTGAGACCGAGTTGGTTTGTCGCTTATGTGTCCGTATACGGAAATGGCATCGCCAGCGAAGAGAAAGGTTGAAAGTAATTGATTAATGGTTGTAGAGTCTGTAATAGTAGACACAAATCCAGCTCCCCTCTGTACTAGGCAAAATTGCCCTACATCGTAACGACGTCGCTAACGTTCTCATTGACCAACGGATCCATAGTTCATTTGAAATTGCTAGACTCCTTATCACAGCTTGAGGTAGCACGATGGTAGGGACGCAGGCGACGTTTAAGGCGAGCCTAGAGCAAATGTTCATCTGGTCCAACACCTAATGTTAGGCCAAAAGCCATGAAATAGCATAGTCTGGCGAAGCGACTAATTGAGGCAGAGATATATCATTTATATGAGCAGACCACCCCCGCGTGCTAGTCAGGGAAAAGGGAAGGTACCTAGCTAGCTTCCCCTTTAATCCCGTGTTGTGCGAGGCATTGGCCTCTGTAAAGAGCATAGCATTCTTGTATCCGAAATGGCTGTGTGATGTGGAGGGTCACGCCAGGTTGGGCTCATTCAGGGAGACATTCGTATTTCCGACAATTCCAATCCCAGCCGAGGAACGATAGGTGCCGATACATGTACTGAGTTTATGGGTCCGTATCACGTTGGCGCGCTGAGACTAACCTGAGTCGTTGTGGCAGCAGGATACACAGACAGCACCCACTATTGGTAAGAGGGGACGCGCGAACGAAGCTCCATGGCTAGGAAACGCGTTGGGAGTCCAAGATCATTAACCGACCCTTAAGGCCCCTACCTCTACCTCATCCGATCTGTCTGCGGGCGCCAGCAATTGAAACCCAAATTTATTTGAGTGCCGTGCACTGGATCTTATTAGCTGCATTAAGACAAATTAAGGGTCCGTCGATACTGCAGTCCTTGCGCTATGAATTAGAATAATAGTAGACCGGTGATCAATAAAATGCGTCAACGAAAGTCATTTTATGGTCGCACTCGTTCAAACCCAGATTCCAGGGCTCTGACCGGAGAGGACACAAGGATTGAAGAGGAGGTAGGTCTGTGGCATGGGTCTTCTAGTCACCGTGGAGTACCCCTAACGTGGTGGCTTGAAGCTGCCCGAGCTAAAACATCATGCTTTTCCAGCCTGATCAACACCAGCAACAGTCCTGTTAAACTTGTTGACCAATGCAGAGGATACACTACCTGTCGGTTAGGATGCCTGCTGCTCTTATTTGTAGGATAGGATACAAGAATAGAATCGCATCATGGTCTTTACCGAACCGACTATACTTGAAACGCCATAATTGCCCCCCCTTGCAATTGGTTCACGACCTCGGTCGAGCGCATTACCTCAGCATTCCGGAGAATTAGCTCTCTGGGGATTCTCTATCCTGCATATTTAAGCGCGTTCTCGAGGTCGCGCAACCGCGGACTGCGCAGATAGATCCCTCAGCCACGAGCTTCAGATTGACACTAATGCCGGTCAGCCTGAATAGGTTAGATATATAGGGTCTTCTAACGTAGGTGCGTGTGATAGTGTAGGCTCTAGATTCGTTTGTGTAATAAATATGTAATGCCGGTGATAGGGCTGTACGATACTGCGAGCGTTAGATTCCTCCAGTTGCTGTACGGTGGTATTGAGTACGTCGCCCCAACCCTATTCAACTGACCCTTAAGCAGACCTCGCCTCGCCGGGAGAATGTAATCTTTAACAGACTACGAGGATGAACATGATCGAGTCATACTACACGTGAGTATGTTTTAGATGATGGTACGTACTGGGACAGATGTCGCCCGGGTTGCAAGTTCTGAGCGGTCGCGATCGCCCGTAACTATTTCCACCCTCGAAGCTCCGCAAACCTAGACCGTTCTTTATACGGTGTAATGTTTTCTCCGACCCGAAAAACCCCTGGCCAAAGTACTCGTTGCGTGTCTTTTATTAACATATCTACAATTGTCCTACTGCCTAATGCCAATTCTAGCATTATACTAAACCTGGAATAACCCCAGTATCCAAAGACTGTACAGTGGGTCAATTGATAGCAATGGTCGCAGAGAACCTGACGATGCATTACCGTCGATACTGTTTACACCCTGCACCCTTCAATAACGGGCCTTCAAACCGGGGCGTCGGTCCCGGTGTGCTTCGAGACCTCTTTTAGCTTCCGCCACGCGAATAGATTCCTCTCCTCGCATAGATTATGGACCGCGGCAGTACCGTGTAGCTTTATGGCTAGACCTTAAGGTGACGAAATGGTAACCTCTGAGCACCTACTAGGTCGAATCCACCACAATGAGATTGAGCAGACACTACTGTTGCTCATCAAGAGTGAAGAACCGGGCCCCTTGGATTAAATGCATTGCGGAATTTAGACTTGACTACGGGATGACCCTGTGCTTCTCTCTCGGTTGTTGCCCGAGGGTCAGCGTCCAACGCTTAGTGTAGTTTTAACGCCGCGTGAGTGTCACACCCCTGCGAGTAATGGGGTTGAGGTCTGCGTCTATTGACCGGAACACCGTGGACACCAGTGCGGCGTATGCAAGTAAAGCGAGTTTATCCAACAGCCGTCGGCGTATGGCACTTACACATCAACCACAATGGCATTTGCATACTTGGAATGAGTCCAAGTGCTTGTTCTAATACCTCCCATATGTGGAGTACTGGAACCATCAAGTTAGTACTGTGATCGCTGCAGAGGGGATTATTGATACAGACAATTTCCTCGTAGACAGCAGCCGCAGGTATTGGGTTGATATGATGGTATGTATAGACATAGAACAAACTTTACTGGTACGAAAGTCTCGTGATAACAACAGGCACTGGATTCGTATCAAAATCCGTTGATAGGCTACAAATGAGTGCAATCCAAGCAGATCCACAGTGAGTTGGGCGACCGGGGCTGAGATAAAAATTTTGATTCGTACAAATAAAGCACCGGTAGAGGTAACGCGCATAAATAAATTCGTTAAGGTACTATTCACAGACGAATTTTGAAACCGGTAATGAAACTTTGGGCAACGGCAGGGGGTATATTATTAAGGTCATCGCGTCTTGGAACCTTGTTGATCACCGATGATCCTGGGTAATCTGCGATCTCTTATGCTAATACCCTAGATCGAGTAGGTCTGGGTTATCTTGTCTCCGCCCAGCGGGCCCACTGTGGGGGCCTTAGGACACACCTCGGAGCGACGCATGCCTATGAACGAGGATTTGCGAATTTCCATCGGCCGCCGTAATGAGCAAGGATTGTGCAGCGAACACTTACCAAGGCATGTGAAGTGACACACGCTGCGGGATCAATCCCCATGTTGCTCAGGAATCCGTTAGGCAACTGAATGGATTAGTATGCTGGGAGAACACAAAGTGCATGTGACAACAAAGCAAGTCCGTTAGTAATCCCGATGTTCTGCATGCAAGGACGGGCCTAAAGAGCCTGATCCAAACTCTTGTACGAAATTAGCTGCCTATGTCGTACGGTTCTAATTACCGTCACTATTTGAAGTCGTCTAATTATTCGGAGTCCGAGGAAGACAAACAAGACCGAAAATTTACCTAAGATGAAGCCCTAGTGGGCCCGCTTTACACACAGTGCAAAATTACCCCGAATATCGCTTGTACATTAAGAGCGTGTTGGTTCGACTAATATTATTCCGGTCCCATAATCCTGTCGCCCGGAGGGAGCTTATATATACATCTGCTCATCAGTATGTAAACATCTGACATGACCCTAAAAAAACAGAACTGACCAATCCTCATCCGTTTACACGTGGGTATACAATTGTCTTTGCTTACGCTAAAGTACCCGTGGGCTGGGATAAATAACATTTTAAGAGCTTTACGCAGTTGTCAGTTTCTAGTGTTCCTACTCCCACAAGATTAGCACTCTACCGATCCGCGGTGTCCTAGTCCCGGATACGTCGGGAGTCCGCTGTTGTTCAAAAGCTGCAGTCAGTACCGATAAAGATGGGGAGGTTATCCAGCTCAGCGTCCACACTTAGGGTAGGACCGTCAAGCCCTTCTCGTCATAATAAAGACGGTTCGTACCGTAAGACACTGGTCAACTACCAGTCAATTTATGTTAGTCTGGAACGCTGTCGTTTCATCCACAATCATCGCCGGCAAGTCCTCCTAACGCAAAACGTATAATTCCCGACCACTCTGTTGACAGCACGATGGGTATCTCGATTCCTGGCGAAAATGTACACTGTTCGATGTTTCCCCCACATAAAACACACTCGATGCCCCCGCGGTAGCACTATGGGGGGCTGCTTACGTGTATAATCGTATCCTAGTACACAGCGCGATTTGGTGCGCGGCCGCCCTGGAGGACAAAAATACAGCACGCTGATATTAAGGGGGATTAGCATGAGGGCGGAGCCTCTAGAAGCCGTAAGTGCTCGTACAAAGCGAGCGGTGAGACACTTAGATCCGGGCTGTCCGATGACGTATTAGGATAGCGATGTTGGAGTTGTTTCGATACCGTAATTGGGATTCGTTGCTACCTCATTTGTATTCCTGAAGTCAGAACTTCCGATCCTTGCGACAACATATGTAACGCACGCAGGATGAAAACAAAAGCAGCACTCGGCGTAAAGGGCTCTAGCCAACCTGGGTAACTGCCGCATGCCGCTGTTCATAGACTGGTTATTGACTACGCGGATTGCATTTGACTAAAATGAGGCCGCGGAAACGGATCCAGACCCTGACCCAAATGCCTTCTTACACCCCCTAAGAGAGCCAGGTTAACTTGTTCCCTAACATATTGGTTCCTCCCGCATGTTGAGGTTGGACGACTTGGACGCGTGGACATTCGGGTGGTTGACGCCGGGACCTGTACTACGTAAGTGCCGATTAGACGTTATCAGATTTGGCCACCTACTATGAAGAAGGTCGCGGGCAATATATTGAGGTGCCTGTTTTCCGGAGTGGCCTTGGGCGGAATCGCCGGATGCGGTATTATGCGCTCAAGATTCTGTGAAGAGGCCAAACTGAAAGCTGCCCTACGGTATAGAAACCTCCGTGGTGCGTGATCCGATCTTAAAGCCCATAAACAGCACTAATTAGCTTCCCACTGGCAACGCCAGGTAAAGTCGCCCAATTGGCTGAAACTCAAATTGCCGCTATACTTGAGATCTAATGATCCTAAGAATGCGGTCAGTAAATCGATGGCGCAATCCGGGGGGATGTTGCAGTTCCTAGCCGTTCTGGCGGGATCGGCTGATGACGCGCTCCCTTTGGGAGGGCTTTACCACACAGTAAGCGAAAGATACCAAAGTAAAAAGAATAATGTAATCGACCTAAAGCCCTATCTGACGCAAATGAAACTCAGGGGTGATCCTAGTCTTCCCACAGAAAGACTCGTCCAGTTGGAAGGAGGAACCTGTGGGATACAGATGTCAGCTTCGCTTGTGCTTCGCGAGTTTTTATTGCTCAGGGTACGCTTACCCGATTGAAAATGGCCATGTTCTGGTCAGTGTCTGTCACAGAAAATCTTTGAACACAATGTGTATAACTGACTGGCATGATATGACGAGAGCTCGTAAAGGATAAGACGAATGCTCCTTTCGAGGTCTTTACGTCTAAAACCTTTGATACATCCGATCTGAGCCGCGAGGCTTGAGTCGCCAGCCAGCATTCCCATTCTACATGACGGCTGATATGGACTTGGAATGATAATATGTGATGGCGATATGGATCCAGTAATCCTTGTCCACTCCTGTTGTGGATGAGGGCGGTACTGCAATCCTCGCTTAGTTGGTCTAAACGTGTGGAACGGACTCGAAACGGACCTACGGTTCCCTAACCCGCGCCAAGGCGTTATCATCCGGAAGTTAAAGAGTCCATTGAGTTCTAATAGAGGGGTTTCGAGTATTACTTACCACATGTTGCACGTGTTGGCCAACTATATGGACCCTCTGGGAGCGTAGTTATATAGGAAGATTAAGGGGACTGTAACTAAAACGTTGAGGATTGAGGAAAGGGATTAGTCTCATGTACACAGTAGTGGGCACATATCAGGGAGATCTGAAAGTAGTCAACGGCAGCGTTAGTCGATAGCTTTGAAATCTGTCACAGCAGTATGAAGCAGGGTCATCTTCAAAAACCCGAAGCGGACATCGAATGCAGGGAGCGGTCACTTATAGGTTGGGATGGCCTCAACTTGTACTTCCTAGTAGATCCATAGAAAGTCTGTTCACTACAGAATACTGTATCGGGAGTGCTAAAAGTGGGAGGTGTGGGATCAGAGGCTTTTAGACGCCACGATTTATTTACGGAAAATAGAGGACGACTCTGACGACCTTTGAAAACGTAGACGCTGCTCCTAAGACGACTCGAGGTGTTACCGCCCTCCCAGTCTGTCGCGCAGTTGCGTACATTCAATGAGCAGTTGCGTCGGCGGACTACAATTGCAATCATTTACACGCCATTGCTCCCGGCGGCAATAGAGCTAACCTATGTAACATGAGTTGCCCCTCGTAATTCGACCGGCGGGGATGAGGACTATCCGTCAGACCATAAGAACGGTACTCGTGCGTGCGGGTATAAAAAACAGAACGCACTTATCTGAGATATAAGAGGACTTATAACTAACTACCTGCTGTTCGGGTGCTATCAGGAAAAAGTCTCTGCTAAGTAGGAGTTCTGAAGCGGGCCCTGCTTGCCTGGGAGCTCTAGAGATACCAAGAAATTTTGTATTCCCTATGTTAGAAAGGATGCACCGCCACGTGAGCACGCCTCCCTCCCCATCCCGCTCGTAAGCCAAGGCTACCCATGGCAACTGCTAGTACAGGGGGACTATCCTAAAATCCTGTCATTCGATGCTACACGTTTACCTTATATGTTGAACCCCCAATTTAGCGTCAACGGCCGCTAGGAGGAACGGTAGCGATGAGAATGGTTCCGAGAGCTGTTAGATTAGTGAGTAGAGACTGGCCGACAGTCTCAGCGTGTCGTGAAAAAAATCTCTCACTTACTCAGCCTCATGATATCTAATTGCGTATCCGTGCTCTAGTTATAGTAATTCCCTCTTGTTAGTCCTGCAGCTGGCTATTACCCCGAAGTGCGCACAGAGGCCTATGCCAGTACCATACAATCAGTAAACACCAGATCACAGAGGCAGTTTTCTGCGGACGGGATAAAGCCGCGAAGGACACGATTCTTGAGGCCTTGTGTAGGACACAGTATTATCTAATGGTAGGCCGTCGGGTAATGCCCGACGATGAATGACTAAAATTTCGCCCCGTATACATCCCGGGGCCCTCCCAGGGGTATAACGGAACGGCCGTTTGACGACTAGTTATTACAAGCCAAAACGTTTGGTCACTGGTAGAACAGTGGTAGTCTCCCCCCAATGCGAGCGTGGGGGACACATAAATAGCGCCCTACTCATCGCACGGGGAAGGAAAATACGTGATCCAATCTGGCGATGACTTTATTTTTAGAGCACCTGGTCGACGAACGATGTAAGGTCGGGACTTAACATTAGTCCAAAACCAGATTGCATGACCCACAGCTTAAGTAGTGATTCATCCTAGCTATTTGCGATTCCATACACCCACCTAAGGACGCTTTGGCGTATTCTCCGTATCAGGAGTACGTACGATAAGCCAGCAGCCGAATACGTAAAAGTTCTCTTGTCTGGCTGAGCTAGCGACCACTGTATGGAACAGCGGGCTTACGTTCCAGCACAAATCTCTGGTGCCACATAAAAGCATCGTCCACCCTGGAGGGACGGCTCCAACATCGTGAAAACGGCCTATATAAAGCACTGTCCCCGCCAGCAAGATTTAGCCATCTTCCGAACGGTCGAACATTTCACCGATCACCCACAGTTTATTATTCTTCACTGCTGTGCAGACGCCGGTTCATAGGTTCCGGATTTTGGTGAATAATCTACGAAACATACAAAGATGATCAGGTCTAGGTTACTCTCCGAATTTTGAGCAGATGTGGGGCCATCTCTGGACCAGAGAATCACTAGCTCTAGAAGGCCGGAAGCGGGGTGAGATTTAGATGATCCATGAATGATACCTGGGGCGCCTTTCATTGGGTACCTGACTCTCCTGCTGGGAAAGGCCTCTAATATCATAGACTTGTGATTCCTTACCGAGTACACTGTCCTATTCTACTGGTAGCTAGACCACGTCTGTAGCGTACCATAGAGTCCGGATTCATAACCCAGGTGATTTAACCCTTAGACGGAAGATTCGCTAAGGGTAATCAGTCCTGTCCCGCAAGCCCGTCCCAGGGGTTACGTACAACCCTGTAGGATGCAGCGATACTTGGCATTCAGTTGCCAATCTACATGGCTAAAGGTACTAACCACATTGGCCAGATCTAGCGCAGGATGAGCCCGGGGGCCGGATCCAGTCAGAATGATGCAGTCAAGTGGATTCCTAACTACGGGAACTAATGACGAGGGGTATGAGTCTGGAATTGACCACACTACGAGAATCTTCCTCTATATCGAGGCAAGAACCGGCTCACGCCTGTCTTCATTTACAGGCGTTGCCACGTTCGCGCAATGCGCCTAAACTCGGCGGGGATCTGACAAACAAGGCGACTGGCTCTCTCGTTGCCCGTCCCATGCAGCGCAAACTATACAAACGCAGGCAAAGTAACCGTACTGTAACCAGACCCTGGGTGATGCTGAAGCAGTAAGTTGCCGTACACGCGCCCTTAATCATCTTACGCTTTTTGGGCCGCTCAGTCATAGGAAGCGCTACCAATGTTGATTGTCAACTGGGCGCGATTTTGATCTCAAGCTCATACGGGACTATTTTAGGCCGTGCAGAATCAGGTAGGTGGCGGAGCCTTCGACGCGCAAATTGGCCCCTTCATGAGTTTTGTGGTTGTTACTTGTAGCAGTGGTACGTTAGACTGTAGTGCAGTATCGTCCGACACCCGTAAGGAGCCTCCTACGCCTAGCATGACATACCGGATATTTAACCATTGCACGCCCTAGTGGTCCACCAAAGTAGAGTGAGTTTGTCTGTCCACCCACGGCCGGTAGTGCCAGAAGGGAATTCAACTAACTTGGTCCTTAATGAGAGTCGTAGTCGCTCGACTGCAGGCTAGGCTCTTAGATACTTATGAGTCGCCCATTAGTTTTCCTGGGATTGTCGGCCCTCAATTCTCCTTAGCAGGTGGAATTCCGGCGAAGAAGCAACTACCGTGACGGGAAAAGCAGTACGGACGCTAACGAGGTAAACGAAGCTGCGGTTACTATTGCGAATGGCTGTGCGCTGGTGCTCAACATCCGTTAGCTTGGCCTGCACATTACGACAATGAAAGGCACCTTATACGAGGTATATGGTCGATGCAAACAATACACTAAATTGAACGTACCAGTTAAAATTGAATTTCGTATCTTTTCGTCGGCCGGATTAGTACGGAGTGAATCAGTCATACCAAGCTTAAGGGTCGTTATCGATTCTACAAAATCTATGCGACGTATACCGCTACAAGGTAGCTGCCGAGCATCTCCGACCGAAGAGGTTTCGACCAGTGTACAATTTATTTTTGCGTCTATGAGCTGCAAGTGTGTAGTATGGTGGGATTGACGCTGAGCACAAATTAGCATATAGATACCATATGGAAAAAGCAGAACTGCCATTCATGATCTAGGCCGCTAGTATTCGATCGAGACCTAGACTGCCTCGGTTGGAACCGCTGTAGGGTAGCGCAAGTGGTCATGCAAGTAAAATTGTCTGTTGAGCCCCCCAGGACGCACAAATTGCTAACTCAGATGTGGATGCGCGTGCGCACACACGATTGAGTCGGACCAGTGGCCAGTTCGCTGCGCGAGCCAACCCCTTAATTACGTAAAAACCGGAATAAGCCTTTTTTCATGTGTCCTAAGCCGCACTTTGCAAGAATGGGAAGACCGTAGGACGACAAATTGTTGTCGTTCGACATACGAGAACAGTTACCACTATATTGTCCAAGATGGTTACTATGTGTCTGAAAACATCGTGCGGGATAGCAAGCCTTTTCATTCCAGGTCGGACAGCAGCTCATCGCAACCTTAGGTAGGGTGCGTTAAGGTCCACCAGTGCGACTACTTTGATACACCATAATTACTTACGGGAACGTGCGATCCACCGGTGCGGTTGACGAATTGACGGGACCGTAGAACTGCTAGAAAACCTTGAAACTGTATATACGTAATGAGTCCTCTTGGTTACCACGTATATAAACAAGCCCGTCAAAACTTACCACTCTTTGTGGGTCGCTCGAATAAGACAGGAGCGAGAGCTCACAAGGTAAAGGGGGATGTTCAATTGCAAGACAACGGACAAGAAGTCTTAGACAACAAACATCCCTGGGAGTAAGAACTTGCACTCCTACCCTATGTGGATGGTACCTACACGTTTCTATGGCGTTGATATGACCAGGCCCGAGCCTCACTTACCATGTTGCGTTTGTATCGCTTTGAGTGGGGCCTGTGCTTTGGTAATTGTCCTCATCTTGCTCCACTGGACGCCGCCATTACGCTGCTACCAACCCTCGTACGCATGACTTAACGGTCCATTGGACTATGACGGGCAGCCTTGAATTTTTTCTTTTAAGATCTGGATAGGGGAAATACACCGGCCATCGGCTGATCGGTCGGGCACTCCGAAAAGTTTCATGGAGATGCCTGTATCGGGATCCGGGCGGAACGGTGTAATGCACGTCCGCTCCGGAATACTACTGATCTGATCACAGCAAGGTCGTTAGTCAACAACCGTACATGGTTACACTTCCCTGCTAGAGCATTATGCCGGGTTTCACAGATAATCAGGGCAGTTTGATTTGAGTAGAATTCAGTGAGTAGATCCCTGTTACGGCGACTATAGGGGGTATTTGAGCGGTCCGAGGTATGGTGGCTAGAGCAACAGAGTAGGACCTAGCAAATTGGAGCACGAATAGCTAAGAACACCTGAGGATGAGTATTGTAATTGGATTGTACAACACGGATAAAGTCAGCCGTTCATACCTATCGTCGTGGCCATCAGTTCTAGGGTTTTAATCTCTTGATGATACTTCCATTATCACCGTCAATGCGGCATGCCCTGCGTAGTATCGACTGTAAGGGAGCGTCCACAAGCCTCAGGTTCGGTGTTGGAGACGCTATCGTAGGAACAGGTTGTTCGTCGATATGGCGCAGTATCAGGCTAGGCAACGGTCGTGATCTCCTAAGCTGTGCTGGTGATTTCGCGCAGAATGAAATTTATTGTTTACGAAATACTTCCATAAGCGAGACTTAGTAGTTATACCTCACCCGCGAATGGTAAGTATCATCGTCCAAACAGAGTGTTAGCACGATCCCGGCACTTCGGAGCGTCAGGTATCGCATAGCTCCTGAATACAGGCCTAGTCGACGTTGGGCTACGCCACAATACCCCTACACCGCGGCGCACCGATCAATCAGAGTACCTCACGCTAGTCGTACAGGATTCGCTGATCGAGTGGCCGGTCTGGCAGTACCGCGCCCACACCCCGTTTGGGATAAGCACCTCCTTGAGAACTCTAACCGATTCCGACGGGGAGCTGCACATCGTATTACACTCGTGCTTATCCTCCCACATCGCCGGATTTTAACAGGAGTCTAGCTTGCCAAATTTTGGGATGTGCCGCCAAGCATAAACGGTATGACATATAGTTGCACCCACGGCTGGGGCCTTATGACGGGTAAGCGGGCAAATTTAATTCCTTTACAGCGCGAATACGGCTTACCCCGGCATGGGTACTCTCTAAGAAGCGCATCCACGCTCGGCTCAAGAATCGAACGAGCCGCGTGACTGGTATTGATCTGGGATACTAAATCTTAAGTTGGACCTACGAGCTTTGCTAACCGGTATGAGTGACCTATGGTGAGCATATGATCTAAAATGGTGTTAGGAACTTAGCCCATAGAACTTCGAACAAGGGTAACTAACACACGTGCAATGGACCTAAGTTTAGGTAAGGGCTCCTTTAATCCGAGATGTCAAGTAACGGCCCTACCTAAAACGGATGAGCAATACAAGCTTAATGTCTAGGACTTAGTTTCTCATAGGGCATTCCTGGACGATGGACCCAGGGATTGAGGTCGCTGTCGGGCTCTTTCGGTAGTTAGGGTAGAGTAAAAAACATGATAAGAGGCGTGATTGGGGTTCGAGGGTACGTAAGCACCCTTCACAGTTATGCTTCAACGCGTCGTCGTAATCAACCTGTACCGTGTGACAAAGAGGACCCCCCCGGCGTGAGTCCACTAACCTACTACCGGATGTAATAATTTTATCGTTATTTGGTTTCCGAAGACGTAGGGTGTGGGGCACGGCGACTTACACTCCTATAGAAGAGATCAGATACAAATGATCTTTATTGCTTTAAGAGGTATTCAATATGTAGTGCATTGACAGGCTCCGTTTCCTCGACGGGTTTAGGGGACATCGGCACGGGGAATTTTACACTCCCTAACAAGTATTTTGGTTGACCATTATTCTGAGTTTCACACCTAAACGTCGAGGTACGTATCCATTGTGCGGCTAAGCTTTCACACCGACCCCACGCGAAACGACCCCGCATCCGCCCAACCAGATATAGATTCGAGCTGTTGATTCTATATAGTCCCTGTCATTCGTCTCTGGTATCACGGGTATGTCATAAGAGATACAGGAAACAGCTCTGGTCTTCGTTCGCGAAATAGTTTTGACTAGCTCGGTCAATTCGTCACTGGAATTGCCATCCCAATCAGATAAATCGAGAGCGATAGTGCACCTGAAAGGCGGTGGCTACAAAGGTTTCCAACCGGCTTAGTTGTGGCCACGCTCGATCATCCTCCGCTTCCCCAGTCTACAGGAGGGTGGGCCGGAACGCGTTTCCTAGAAATCAAGAAAGTCCAGAGTGTAAAACAAGATGTCCATTAGGCAATCTTACGGCGGCGGACGACCATTGGCCGTTCACGGTGGTCCCGAACCCGCGTTCACGAGCTTGGTGTAACACTAGAGACCAAACACATCCGACGGCATTATGGACGTAATGTGCATTCAACATTTACTAGGGCTTTGGAAGCTGGAACACTGGCGTGAGAGGATTTCTGAGGAGCATCCCTGTTCTTATACTTATCCTGTTGGGTAAACGGTTGAACCACTCTCAGCCTCCGCTTTGCGCAGGGGGTTGAACTGCTTTAGGTCCGAAGACTTGTCATATTCCTGTCCCTGTCTGGTGCCTTCCTATACCACATATTCCGATTAGGCTGTTGAAGTTGAGAGGTTACGAGCAGAGATCTGCACGTAATACGCCTCGCTGGCTTTGATGGTCCGGACCAGTCTGCCCTAGAGTAGTCGTAAGGCAAAGTGGAGTGTAGCCTCCAGAGAGTACAGTCTTGACCCGGGTACCGATGTGCCCGAGGCGTCCACGTTTATATTAGTGAAGCAACATGAGGTGCCAGGGAAACTAGACATCGAATTATCTCACGATCCTAGCTACACTGTGTGGTTATGACCGAAGGAGACCGCCTCATCGCCGGACACGAGGATCTCTTACGAACACTCATGGACGCACGTGTGCGTGAACTCACCGGCGCTCTGTATATCTATCGTGACAACTTTTCCTCAGAATCGATGGGGACCCTGTAGACCTGTGCAGATTTATAGAGGGCTTCAGATTAAACCTCAATTGGGTCGTGACATAGGATTGGGGTAAAAGATCTCTTATCTTTCCAAGCGAGCCATTTGGGCTGTGGTCACTATAAATTTGGCACCAGGTATAGAAGTAGCGTCCGCGGCTATGGGCGGTCCTAAGAATCCGAATTGGTTTAGCGTTCTATCGTTTATTAGATATCTCGGGGTGGAATGCCAGTACCAGGAGTTGGTACTAGTTGTAAGACACCGATTTCTTGAAGGTGACAACTAAACTCTCAAGAAATTTGTAACTGATGAAATTACTAAACTCTACTCCTAATCCGCTAAACGCGTCCATGCCCGCAGGAGGCTTCAACGCCTATGGGTATTGTGGGATCCCTAGAGAGAACGGGTATCGTCGCGCTCTGACGTTTGCTGTGTCCAAAGCCTGGCCAATAGGGTGCGCAGCGAAAGTAGATTCAATTCTGAGAGTAGCCCACCCGTTCTAGCACGTAAATCCACGCGGGTCAAAGGTCACCCAGCATACAATTATAAATTTCGATCAACGCTGTCCCTGCACTAATTCATTGGTGCGCTATCCTCCATTAATAAGGTCCGGAGGGATCGAATTAGCTGGACACGGGATCGCCGAGTGCTTACTCTCGATCGCCGCCGGTTGCGCGCTAACCTAACTGTCTTCTGTTGACGTCGATCTGGAGGCTTTAATAACTGATAACTCAGGCTGCTGGAGAAATGCAGGATGCCCCAAAGTGGCATAGGATTGCGGGTGTACCGCCTGACTACTTCGCTTACAAGGTTAACTGAAAGCCCAGTATACTATGTCACCGACGGCATTCATTCGGTAAGCTGGAAACCAAGTTGCGAGTGAGTCTATCCTTGACAGGCCTAAACGTCTTGAGGCAAATAATCTGTAATAGTAGACATCTACACCACCCGCTGGACCCGCCATGTCCGAGGCCAACTCCTGCACCCCCCAATCGGAATGCAGCGCTGACATCACCGGGGCGTAGACCACCAGCGGGCGTCCCCCCAGAGTAGTAAAATTAGCGACCAATTATAGCGACTAACATCAATGGCTATAGGGTGACAGACCGGACACACGCATGTTTATACCTGGCAGTTTTATAATGGACACGGGTTGAATGTATTTGAAGACCATCTATACCACCGTGGCGGTCAAGTCAGCCACACCAAGCCGTCCAAGCACCGCGCGTACTTGGACAATTGAAGTCCTGACCATACGTTGAGGTGCTAATGTCGCCGGAGCTCATAGGGTATAAGAATATGAAGCAAGATTGAAATCTTGTATTCGTCTAGTGACCCACCATATAAGCCTAAAGGAGTACAGCGACCAGGTTAGGGCAGCGACTGCCGAATGAACTCGACTCTTCCCCTGCGTTAAATTACTTTGAGAAGATCGCCCATTCAATGGTGATGACCTATTAGAGACCTTAAGGCGAGTATGTGGCCTCTCCCCCAGTTAGTTTCACGACACTAGACGCGTATCGACATATCCAGCTCTTCGCGTCCGACTACTTTCGTCGGCGGTGAGTCAACGCAAGCGGGCACGCGTGGCATTTTTGCACCGCTGCCGACATATTTGAAGAGTGGATTACGTCACGTGGGTTCCATTTACAGCTGCAGCAATGGATTGGGTTCATACGTGATGTAGCTGGGGGTGACGTAATCGTGGTGGAACATACCACGCACAGTAGCGCGCAAACGATGGTTAAGTGAAGAGTTTAGCGTCCCAATCTATAGCGAATCTCGGGCATCAAGTTTGAAATTGCACATGGGTTTTGCCCGACAGGGCCTCCAGTATTGCGTTGGGATAATACCCTAAATTTTCATGCTGTCTTTGTTCCTGCTTAATGTCTGTATGAGGATTCTGTCATGCGCCGATAGGTCAGAGTCAATAAAAATAGAATCAGGTCATGTTCATACTCAAACTAGAGGCCTCTAGACGAGAATGATAGTGTGCTCTTCCGGATTCGAATGTAGAGCAGGAAGGTTTGCTGATCGTTAAAATAGATGGAGATGACTGTTAAACGAGCCGAGTAGAGTATTTCTAAATGATCACTGTAATGATAGAATATCGGCGATACATATGTGGGATGCGGTAGGTAGTCTGGCGCTCCCGCTTAGCTCTAACAATACGTCCCGTGATTGGCGTAACGTTTTCTGGACTCATTAAAAGTTGATCACTGCTCTACTTTTAAACCGTGTGAATAAGCTTGCCCTCGTTCCTCGGCCCTAGTGACTCCCTACCTCTCGATAAGATTCCGATCCATTTTTTGCTGTGCAACAGCTGTATATCCTCAACGATCGAAATAAATTCTTACTGATTAGTAGCGGATTCTAGCAGATGGGCGCGATTCGATTTAATCCGTTGATGTAAGCGGCTGGTCCGATACAGCGGATTACCTTCGCAACTGCTATGGGGCTGAGTCAATTAGGCAGAAACAGGTGCGAATTTATATGTTCCGGCCACACCGACCCCGTGCGGTATATTGTGGGGGAATGATGATTAGTCTTACATACGAACGATAGAGCCAGCGTTCGCGCGGTACAAGTGGCCGGATAAAAGCCGAGTTTACATAACGTCGAGCTCCGATAAATATAGGATCGGATTAGCATGCAGATTTGTCACAGGGTACATGCTGTAAGTAAGTAGACAAAGACATACGTCAGACGGACAGTAGGGGCCACCCACGACTAGCTTTCCCCTGTGCTATACCAATTATCCGATCTCTCATTTACCCCATCACGCACGTAGAGCGTTTAAGTGGGGACCGTTTGTGAGGAAGTTCGCAGTGCTGTCGCTTGACGAGATCAGGTTGAAGTTCAAGCTGTGGGTCGCCTGGAAAGTACAACAAGAGGCCGTCATTAGATTTTCGTGCCTCGCGTGTTAGTTGCGCAGATAGCTCCGGGCGAAGGGTGGTAGCACGAAAACGGGTGCTTAGAGGTAGGCCTATATCTATTCGCGAACATCTCCACGAGAAGCGAGTCAACTAGCCTCATAATAGAGGGACTTTGGGCTTAGAGATACCAGATATTTCTACTGTAACTTTGTAAATTTCTATTGTTTCGAGAACCTAACCAATGCGTCCTTCCACAAAGCGCAGGGGATTTACTCATACTCTCGGAGTGAAATCAAAGCTCTTTGAGTATCCCCGATCAACTTATGTGCCCTGTTAATACCAGCGGCCCCGGATCACGAAGAGTTACACCGATGAAGAAATGCGCACTTTATAGATCAGTTGGCAGGCCTGAACGGTCACAAAGGGTGTGAACAAATCGCATCATACAGTTCAAATATCGTTAGCTGGAAAAACTTTTGCGTGCTGAAAGCCCCCACCGTACCGAATCGCTTACCGGGGTTCTGACGTTTGTTAAAGTCTTCGCTCGCTGACTGAGTAGTTCAATGCTTGCGTGAGTGTCCATCGTCCACCTGATACTAAGCTCTCAGCCAAACCTTGGAGTTCAGATCACTACGAAGGCGTATACGCGACCATGAGCGGGAGCCTTTCGACAGTAAAATACTTGTGGTGGTGGAGATTAGACCACAATAACCAGAAGGCGCGCCCGCAAATCCCAATGGGAGCGCTGCCCAGGATCGATCAGGTGAGGCCTAGTTTCCATGATTTTCCCACGCAGGTGTGTGATATTAGGGGGTAATTCTATGCCAAATCCACCATTCCCTACGATTTATTTTAGAATAACTAGGGTGTATGAGACAGTCTTCAAACAGATTGACTATCGCTGGTCATCGAGTAGAATCTAAGGTACGGTCCCCAAGGTAACCGAATGATCGAAAATCTTCAAGATAATCTGTTCTTCACGGGCCATCCCACTTGTAAAATATATGAACTTGTGCTCAATTATCTGCATGGGCGGCCACATTTTGTTGTGAATACACGCATTAGCCGGTCTTTATGTTTTACCGGTATTTGCTAACCAGGGGGCTTTACAATGTATGGCAGTACCAAATCCTTACTTCCTAACGTCCAGGCCCTACCAGCGGTTGGTAACCAACCTACAATGGGCAATGGCGACAGAAATTACATAGAGGGAGAGGAGTGCCCTTATACACGGTTGGCAACCACAGACCGTCGTATTTATTTCTTCTTTGAGCTCTAGTGATCTACAAGTCACCCGAACATCCCCGGAAAAACGTCTTCTGGCCCTAACCACTTTTGTTGTGGGGCTTTGCTTCTCGCTAGCCCGGCTCTAGTTAAGACAAGGAAGATAGCGCGAGTTTTACTACTTTACGCAAGTATAAGAGGAACTCCCATTAGCTTTGTCACCGTCATTGGACTTTACATGTTAATTAGTACTGGACAAATTAGTATTCGAATTGGCATGATTTTCGCGTAGCTTATCTAAGAATCCTGTAATGGAAGCCATGGGGCCATGCACGCAATTGCCTAGGCCTTTATCTAGCGATAGATGGATATGTGGTGATTGTCAAAAGGCCTACGATACTTGCCGACCACTTGTCTCCCGAACATGGGATCTAAGTTACTGAGGCAATAGCTGCTCATTACGGTGGAAGAGGATAACGATGTGCGGCATACGGCTATAGGCCGAGCGGTGAGGTAGTACCGCCATCACAGTTATCCCCAGGGGAATGTCGACGTCGAGTCCATCGGCTAGGTTCGTTGTCCCCCAAGCATGATAGTGCTGCGACTATCTCAGAAAACCGCTACATAGCAACCTATCAATCACGCCGATCGTGGTGGGGTAGAATTTTTATAGTCCTGAACAACTCTGTAGATAGCTTGAGTCCTCGCCTTCTGTCAAGGACGCGCACAGCAAGGCTTAACAGAGGTGGATCCAGCAGAGGCCCTTGAGCGTAAGGCTTTAACGTCAGATATGTGTATGTCTACGGCCTATACTGAGTACCCAATTCCTATATTCCTTTAGAGTGGGCTCGGCTTATCCGGGATGACGCCGTGAGTTTTATCGCCGTGAGCTGAGTAAAGTAAAAAGTATGCGTTATAACCCACCAGATCTAAAGGCGAATTGGGCTCTAATTATGGGGCAGAAGTCCCTCTGGTAGGGGGATAGACGTATTCAGAGCGAGGGTGAGATATCCTAATTTAGCAGGGCTAACCGCTTTCTCATACTTCTTTATTGAAGCACAGATGGGTGCAAGGCTGGAACTTCTCAGACTCGTCCCTATTCTGTATGAAGATCCCATGACGAGTGTGAGGTCTACGGCAGCTAGCGCGCCTATCGTTGAATCATTTCAGCTAATAGGCCACCGCAGCGGTTGTGGACTGTCAGTAGCAAGATTATGCTTGGAAATTCCCCTGTCATACTTTGTACTTCACGTGCCACTAACCACTGGGGAAATCGGCCAAGTCGTTCGCCTCGTTTTGCTCATGAGCATTTGGATTGATAAAACCATGTTTCGTTCTCTGTAGTAATACTGTATAGCGTGACTGGAAGTCACGTGGCTATCCAATTACGCAACTCTTATAGTCTACTGTGCGAACATCAACACCCATGCTTGCACTCTAGATTTCATAAGCCTATACGGTCGTAAGAACTCCGTCCACTGGTCTTACATCTTGAAGCTGAGCGGCGGATCTATCTGCAGTGAAACAATACCGAGATACCGTTAGGACTTACACCAAGTTATTGGCATTACCCAGAGATAATCGACGTAACACGGCTGATAGCACCCGCAGACGCATTTGCTTTATCAATGGGGGAATAAGTGTCTGAAGTACCTTTCATCTCTGGCTGGTGAACTTATAGGATGATCCGCTGTCAAATCAGCGTCCTGAAGGTTACCCGGGCTAGACTCACTTTCTCACAGTAGAACCAGTCCTAGCGACGATTTCTACGTACGCCCGCGTCATGTATAGTAGTATGAAGCCTCTTGAAACAAAGATTGTGCAGACGCCGTGTCACGAATACCCCCAGGAGAGGGTAACAGTATAGTGATGGACTCTAAGGTCATGGTTGTCCAGATGGGGGGTCTTAACGAGCTTCCATCCAATGTCCACAATGGGAACTTAGAGACTCACAAAGTCGGGATAGATCAAGTTCCAACCACCATGATTCGACGTTCAGCCATCGCTAGGCACGCATAATCTTTCGTGTAAGTTCAAAACGTGGTTATAGTCAACGTGATCAGTCTTCTGTATATAATCAATCATGTAACCGTCTTGAACTAGTACACGCGCCTGTTTAGGGTTATAGGCACGACGGACCATGCGGCCACTGTAATGGTCAAACACATGGACAGTTACTGCTCGCTGCCGCTAAATAGAAGCGTTGAAGGGTGCCTAAGAGCGGTATTCGGGTTTCCGGGTGGCGCTGGTGAGCAACATTCCTTCCATAGTGTCGATAGAACTGTAGCATGGCGGAGATTGAGATACAGTGACGAAGATAGGCATAATAACATGAGACTGTTGAGTCTTCTCCACTCTTAAAGGACATTCCATGCGAGTGGGAGTGGCCCGACCAAAGAGAGGCAACGTCGGCGATTTGACTTCGACTGGTAAGGGCGTCGTTGTGGGAGACGGCTTCTGCAATCATACTTTTTGGACCGCTCGCCAAGTTTTCCATTGCGCCTCAGAAAATGACACGTCTCCTCCACTAGGATCAAGACGTACAAATATGCAAAGCCAGAGAGGTGCAAGGAAACACTTCGCACTATCCACATGCCTCTTTGTGCCTTCCGTTGGGCTGGCTGCGGTCCATAAGCGAGTCATGGTGATCTAGCCAACTTCCGTTTCGAGTTGAGCGCTTGACCTGATCAAGTCGCTACTCATATTGGCTGCCTTAGCGTAGCCTCTGCCGCGAGGATAGTCTGTGAACAGCTGCAGGTGGGTTAAGAACCTAATTTCGGTCCTCGTCTGAATCCTTAAGGCCTAGCATAAAGACAAGTGTGCCCTGTAAATCAGCGCATGGCCACTGTACTCTATACATAGCTCCGAAAATTCTTAGCGGGGGATGCGTAGAAATTTATACCTAATGCTTTTTGAGGTACCTTTTGATAAAGCCTAAAGAAATTGAGATCATCCCCATTGGGCGTAGCTTCAGTTACAATTGCGTGAATTGATCTGCGATCCGAGTGCTGACCGTGTGCTGGTTCCTACAAGACTTCACATGCCGCGAACCTACTTTTGAGACGGCGGCCTGCCTGGTGAATGAGAGCCTCAAGAGACTTGAAAACCGCCGTAAGCCAGAATAAATCCGTCACCCCAATTCCGGTAGTATGCTGCTATATGTTCCGGTGCGGATGTCTAGGTGCATTGTAATTTGCCGATTTGGCGCCTGAGCAGACTGCCGAGGGCAGTCACTGTGAGGGGTGAACTAGCGAGGTTATTGATCAGCGAGTCGTTGGTGGCGAGACCCAATCCGGTTGTGCCGTACAATGACTTCTAACGAGACCTATGTCCACAATGCGTTCCTCTTGATCCGCCTGTGTTAACTCAGTGTGACTGATTGGCGAGACTTGCTTTGCCCTTGCGGAACACGCAAGGATCAAGTACCACGTAAATTCCATACA
This sequence comes from Callorhinchus milii, assembly GCF_018977255.1. Classification (NCBI taxonomy): domain Eukaryota; kingdom Metazoa; phylum Chordata; class Chondrichthyes; order Chimaeriformes; family Callorhinchidae; genus Callorhinchus; species Callorhinchus milii. Next base: position 69,186 of record NW_024705020.1, read on the forward strand.
CTGAAATAGGGAGGCTTAGAATCTCAAACTCTTATACCTGACTTAATAAGGTTCTTAAAACGATAGCACATGGAGTCAAAGTATTACCCGGCTCCCCCTCGACGGTCCGAGTGAATAGACTTACGAGTAACTGGGGTAGTAAGTCATGTGTTGTTCACCTACACAGATTTCCGGGCTGCTAGCTGAGAGAGGGCGGGATTCCGATTGCCGTCTTGGTGTGAGATAGGAAGAAAAGACGGCAGGAGAGCAGCGGCCATGAGCAATGTGTCCGTGGAGTCTATTAGGAAGTGAGACCTGTCCCATATGAAAATTAGGTGGTACATTTAGGGTCAAGACCAAAGCCCACTTATTCCCTTTTGCAGGTTTCCCTAGGGAGGAATCTCGTAAATTTCTACGTTCCTGTAGCTCAACGATGCCACAATATCCGCCACAGTTCACGTGAACGACCCGCAGGCTCACCAAATGGCAAAGCTCCTTGCGTATCAATCTCAAGTAGTGTCTGAGGTACAGCATCCGGGATTTAATGTACTCAGCGCCCGTTGAGGCGCACGACGATAGCAGGCCCCCAATAAAAAATTTAATCGATACCCCTCAGCCCCACAGACCCGTTAGGGAACCCCTTTAGTCCTCTCTGGCTTAGGTGAGACGTGTACATCTCTACCGAGTCGACGTCCGCAATCGGATGCTACAGATATGGTATGTTATTAGCCCGTGATACGACCGATCAGTATCGCACCACCGACTGATTTGGTCTCTTTACAGGAAATAATATTATAAGCCACGGATACGCATACCGGCAAGGAGTGTCCCCTCTCGCCGAAGCAGCTCACTTGGTAACGGCCTTTCTGGATTTCGCCTGCAACACTGTCGGATGAGGAGCAAGGAATCTGCTAATGGGAATTCAAGCCTGTCGGAGACCGCACTTGCTACAGAGTAATGCCGAAGTCAGAACACTATGCAAAGACGATCCATGACGGATCTCCGTTTAGGGTAGTGGGGTAAAATCAGTCCTTTAATTTGTCAATTGAACCCTCGTGCACCTACATGTGTTCGGCGCACTTTTCCCCCCAGAAATTCCAGCTGAAAAACAATCGCTTGCAATTTCAGTTCATTACTCCAGCTCATGTATGATGGTTGCAGGCCAAGACATGTCTTTTGCATTCTCAAGGGGGGGGGAAAGGGGGTGGGAGGAAAGTAGTCGCTATCATTTCCATTTTGAGATTTTGTTTTGTTTAGTTTGAACTCTTGTTAAACTTTTGTCTTTTTTTAAACCGAGCTCGAAATAGCGAAGAATGGGGGCACGACAATATTTTCCTCCAAGTCCGACCACGTCGTCAAAACAAGGCTTGAAAATATACACCGAGTGTCACTGCTACAAAGGGATTTCCACTACTGTCAGAGCACAGATCCTGCACATGAAATATCAATGACTGTGCTGGCAGTCGCATGCAAAAGAAGACAAAACATTTCATTGTTCTTTTTGCGATAAAAAAACCCATTGCCTTGTAAACTGAAGATATGACGTTAATGTCTCACTCAGGCAATGGCAAAGCCATGAAGGCCAGGAAGAGAGATGGAAGTAGACGCTGAGCTACAAGCAGAGCACTGTTATTATATATATATAAAACTTTCAAAATAACAACAGAGATTGTTTACATCTGCATTAGGGAGAAAAAAAGGGAGGAAAAAAAATCACGCACATGCGTGACGGTTTTCAATATCAGTTTGTCCTTGGAAGCATTTAATTATGAGGGAACGGCCTTGCGCACCTACAGGAATCGGGATGTCCAGAGGCGGCTCAAATTGAAAACTGCTTCATGACGTTACATTTCACGTCGCACGACGAGATGAAGTGACGTGTAATGACGTCTTCGGGAGGAGAGGGGGGGGTTCTGTGGGCTCCTCAGCCGGCAGTGCACTGACAACCAAAGTGATGCATGAAGACTTTCGATCTAAGTTGGAAAGCGTTGTGAGTTAAAACAATGACTCAAGTAAAGTGAAGACTAAACGTCAGCGCAGTGCATTCTGGGTGTCAAACAAGCGCCATCGCGTGAACGTTTTCGGTGGTGCCACGTGCTTCCCAGAATGCAACGCCACACGCAATTACCGGTCACCTCCGTGGAGCTGAGGCTATTTCTAAAAACAAACCCACGCCGTAGCAAAACGCGCGTGCATTAGCCACCGGCGAAAGGTCTGGCACAGACAACAAGCCATTTATCATTGCGTGCGTTATCAACTATGTTGTGTCATTTTAATGCGACGGGTGGCGTTGAATATGAACCGCCGGGCCTCTCAGTAACGGCGTGCGGCCCCCTATCACGCGACCGTGACCGCGCCGCAAACGAGATCTTGCATCAAAGTTGAAACGGCATGAAATTGCAGTGCGTCCGCCGGACCGGAGACTCAAAGCATGGCCCCCCCACCCAGCCTCCCCCCAACCGAGTCGCCGTGCACGATGAGAAAACACCTCCGTTCAGCAGCCCCCGTGATCCATGGTGCTCCGGGGCCTCCGGGGCAACGTGGCGTCAACGCGGAGTACAAATCGGAACAAGGATGGCCGAGCCCGTGCGCCCGTAGTGCACAACGCGCGTGCCTCCCATGAGAGAACTACCCGGACGTTCATCACACTGAGCAGTAAGGTACACCGCGGCGCGTGAGACAGACGAGGGACTCCATTCTCCATTAGCGCACCTCCGATGAAGCACGCTTGGCTACGTACGGTACGAAAGAAGTTCAACATAGATACATACTGCACACATTTGGGCACATGCTGTGCATTGATAAGCACGTCGGCTATGGAGTTAACAGACGGGGGACATTGAGGTATACTCCCAGAGACGCAGGGGTGTTCACGGCCACGTTAAATAAGTAAATAAAAACACAACGCTGGCGCAGAAACACGTGGAGAAAATCGACAAAGAGAGAAAAATAAGTGACGTGCAGTAAAACCCGGCCTCCAGACGAATCGGGAGGAGCCCTGAGCCGGAGGGCTGAAGAGTCCGGCTAGCTGCTACAACAATTAGAGCCTATGCAATAAAAACATTGTGTATGTGTGCGTGTATATATACACATTTAAAAATAAATATCGGTGAGCGCAGTATGTGCATTCTACTCCGTAAACTAAAAAGTACTTCCTAAATGTACCGTGTTGTGTCCTAGGTCTGCTCTCCACCCCAAAAATAAAACTTACAACCATTCGTGGACGAGCTTACTCATGCGCCTTGAGAACGATTGTTTAAGGGCGCTTCATAATTTCGAATTTTTATTATTGCATTCTGGAATACCCTCCCACTCCACATCCAACAAATGGACTCCATCATATTATGAAAATCTTTACTAAAAGCCTTTTTATTATCCAGGCATACGCTGAAAAATAGGTAATTACTTTTTTGGACATTTGACCGATTTATATCAATGAATCGTAACTTGCGTGCACTCCACCACAGCCCCCCGTGTGAAGGTTTCCTGGCTTGGTTGGGAAGTTGGCAGCGTGGTCTGGGGGTGTGTAGTAGTAGGCCTCATCCTGGACTCCTTCCTTTGTTGTGATCACTTTTTTGGTTAGTCTGTGCTTTTTGTTTCGGTGCCATTTCTGAATTTGTTTATTCGTTTTTTATTGTACTTGGGAGTAGGGGTTTCATTTGCTTGGTAGTGGATGTATATGGGATTTGGTCCTTATATAAAACTAGCCTTATACCCGTCCAAGGACGGGTGTATTGCAATAAATATGAAACTTGCAAGCGAAAAGCAGACCGCGACGTGGTATTCATTGCATCAATTCGTGTGCAATTTGTAAGGGCGCGGTGACACAGACCTATTTCATTTTAAGGTTATAATCCCTTGTGTATCATGACGTCCTTTTTACTTTGATGTCTCAACAGCGTTACGGAGATCACGTGACGTGAGGGTTCTGCCTTTGTAGTGAGGGTTGTAAGTTGACGCCAAGGAGGGGGGAGGAGGCACCTCGCCCCCCATGTGCAGTGACGTCAGCTGCTAATTATTATTAATGAGGGGCTGTTCAATGTGGAGTGACGTCACTTGCGCATGAATATTAGTGAGGGGGGAGGGGAGTACAGTGACGTCACCTGCTCATGATTATTAATGAGGGGTGGGGGGGTTTACATTTGGAGGACGTCACCTGCTCATGAATATTAACGAGGGGGGCTGGTCGACGTGGAATGACGTCACGAGCGTTAAGGACCCTCCTGGGTGATTATAGTAGGTATGAATGTAGAGTGTTATCAGATGCGATTTGCACAAACGTGTTTTTTTATGAACGTATAATTATTGTTGGTCGGTTGGTTCGTTAAATCGGTCCCCTCCCACCAGCAAACCCCAATCCCCCATCACCATTCTCCCACACCACCCCTAACACATTAAGTGCATTGAACACATGTATGAGTAGTACAATAGTTCTCTCCCTTGTCGGGTCTAGGATACATCGACCACCCCCATCGCACAACAACGCTCCCCCCTCCACCCCGAATCACCCACTCCTCCTCCATCCCCCAAACTCCCGGCGTTAATGCCAAATAGCATACAAGCTGGACCCAAAGAGTGACCAATGTAGAAGTAAGAAAAAGGCTGCACGTAGAAGCTGACCTGATGATGCAAGGAAACTCGCAACTATTTGGACACACGTGTAGGATGAACAACAACAGGAAAATGAAAAGTGTGGTGTTCGGAAAAATGCAACTGGAAAGAGAGGAAGACCTAACAGAGAATGGCTTGACGAGATGCGAGATTGGTGCCAGAGAGATGCACGTTACTTGAGCATATTTATGTAAGACAGAGGAAAGTGGAAATAAATGACTAAATGTGTGGCAGACATCTATGGGCAATCTGCCCATGGATGATAATGATGACCGTACATTTAACATACTTTAAATATACTTTTCCCGATAATTTAGACGTACTGAATTACATACAGTAACATGGTCTACTGCATTTCATTACATATATATGAATAATTTTAATGATCATGCATGTAATGTATTGGCAGACCCTTTTGGGCGAAATGCAAATCTTAAGAGTCTTAACAGACTTTTGGGGAAAATGCTATTAGCGAGCACCTATGAAGGCTGGCATGGTACATGAAGGGGTGGGTGGCCAGCACCACGCCCGGCCGCCTTTGTCTTCCCAGTGGCGATAATTTTATACACCGCACCAGGTACTCATTTGAGGCTGAGTCGACCTAGGGGAGGCCCAGGACCGGTTCAGATAATCGTTACTGGTGTTGACCGTGAGCGGAAATCAAACTCGGGTCGCCAAGTTTGTACCGCAGCGCGCTAACCGCTACATGACCGCTCCACACATATATACACACACAAATACACACATACAATCAGAGATACCAACAGACAAATATGCTGACACACACACACCGCAACCACCATTCACCACCGACCAGTTCTGACATCGCCTCGGTTAACTAATAACGTAGGTGTTTGTAGCCACACTATGATCCATATCTTTTTTTGCGGGTTAGATCCACGTAGCGGTTTCTCGTGGCAGGCTAGGTGCAACTCTCTGGAGTTACATACTCACGCATCGACAGACTCACTCTGCGGGGATGTCCAGCGAGGTGGGCGGGGGGTTCCACTCCTCGGGGTGACCCAGCATCCAGTCGGACCACACCTTGAGGCCAGGCAGCAGGTCCCGCACATCCGAGTGCAGGCGCGACACGCACAACGCAGCGCCGCCGCCACCGCCCTGCTGCTGCTGCACCTCTGCTGTCGCACACAAAACAAAGATCTCCCATGTAGCCTTAACAGACAAGTGTTGTTAGCGAGCGCCTATGAAGGCCGGCATGGCACACAAGGCGGGTTTGGTGGCCAGCACCACACCCGGCCGCCTTTGTCTTCCCAGTGGCGATGTTTTTACACGCCGCACAAGGTACTCAATTGAGGCTGAGTCGACCTAGGGGAGGCCAACACACACACACGCAATAGCACACGTTTTAACCACCACACAAACACCCTCTAGATACACAACAACATCCCGATGTTAATGCAGGAAAGCTTCTCCGAGTGAAGACTCGACAAGGAGGGCCCTGTTTGGGATGTTTGCGCTAATCCCTTCGCGTATATAGGCAAAGGCCTGTAAACCAGCAACTGGAAGGCTGGGTTAGTGGATCACAAAGAAATAATTTCTGCGGCGTTGTGGTGCTTCGAGGAGGGAGGCTAATATCAAACTGGTAAAACAAAGTGTCGGATGAGAGCAGGATGGAGTGCTTTTGGAAAGCTGAAGTTGACAAAAAATATATAACATACCAGCGTGCCTAAAAAGGGAAGAGGTTTAACTCATCCGGATGAGTAACATGGACATTAACAATGAGAATGAAACAAAAAACTGAAAAGTGCATCAAGAAATTTGTCGAGATTCATACTTGGGTTATACAACATCCCCCCCTTTTCCGATTAGCACGGTTGACCACGTGTGGTGCAAGAGAAGTTCAACATACACACACATGCAATGAGAGGCAGAAAGAAGATGGCACGGATTTGAGAACACGCGCAGTTGAATGCACTATTCACACGGTCACGATAAAGGGGGCTTGGTCAGGACATGTCGATCAAGGAGACGACGATAGCCGATGGCCAAGAAGCAGCCAAGGAATCTAACACGTCCCAGCGGACATCCGCCAAGGAGATGGAGTGACAAAGTCAGCTTTTGTGTGGTCGCTAGATGGATCATCACATCACAGAATCACAAGAGGTGACGGCTTGAGGACTTCCTCCAGCAGTGGATTGACCATGGATGATGATGATTACAAACAAGAGTTCTTGACAAAAAAAACAAGTAGCACAGAGAGGCTGTCAACCTACTTATTGTACCGGCCCCTTCTGACACTGCCACAAATTAATGATGACGTCTCTGGGTCTGTAACAGAGGTCGCAACCGGGTACCCGATACCCGTACCCTTCCCGATACCCGGCTACCCGTACCCGACTGGGTACGGGTACGAGTACCCGTTTGCGAACCTGGTGCGGCCGGGTACGGTAGGCCGTGAGTCACTGGTGAGTAACCGTTTGTCACTCATTTCGGGTAGGGTACGGGTACGGGTAGGATACAGCTACCTGTACCCGGCCAGGTATGGGTACGGGTACCCATTTGCGACCCTGGTGCGGCCGGGTACGGGTACGGATAAGGAATCAAAACCCGTTTGCGACCTCTGGTCTGTAACAGCCACGGTGTGGCTGACAGCGGACTTTGACAAACGCCCACAGAAATGACTGCGCAGCTGCAAAAATCGAGCCATGGACTCGGCACAAACTGGGCTAATGGCGGTCGTGTCACCCAATCTATTCACAACTGCTTATGTTGATGCACTGCAGATACACTATTGATGTATTGACATCGTTTGCTCAGAAACAAATTTACACGGGCACTGTGAATGAAATGCACTGCAGTCTTTCCTGCTCCATGTAGCTCTAAGCAGAACTAGATAATTACTGGAGGAATCGTATTTGATTTATCCCTGGATGATTCCTGCAGGAATTCTTCTTCTTCTATGGAGATCCCCATGTTAAATCTCCATGAGATTTTAACAGGGATTCTGCCACACAAGATGTGCGCATGAGAAGTCGATTCGATTGAGATTCTAGATTCGCTAAGTTCAGCTTTGCTTGGCTTACTTAAGCATTACCAATTCCAGGCAGCCAGAATTGCCACTGAAATGTATCTCCAATGCCTAATGTGCAGAATTACCGATTCCTTCCCAATTCCGGCGTGACTTTCAGACAAGACAGAAGGATCCGTCGGGCCTGGCCAACCTAGCGGAACCATCACCGAAACATATAACCGATCCCTACGTAATACACCTCACTGCTGATTCTGGTCGATACTGGAGATTTTGGTCGTCATTCCCCTCTGACTGGCATAGACCAGGATCACCTTTACAACTCATACCATAGCCATCAGCTTATATATGTCAATGGTGATTCTGGTGAAGAGATCAGGCCCCAAAGCCCGTTGGGTCCTCTCTTCTTGCCTAAATTCCACGCCAGGCTCAGCACAGCCTCGGTGCCCCGCGATTCCACTGAACGTATATTTACTGAAAAATGCGATGACGATTCCAGGCTAGGAATCACGAGATAAACCCCCACTTTATTAGACATGTATAGTTTAATGTGTGCCCGTACAACTATGAGTTACAAAGAGGTTTCATTATGAGGACATTGAAGGCACACAGATTCGACAACTATTAGTTACAAAAAGGTTTCATTATGAGGACATTGAAGGCACACAGATTCACCACATTTATAGCCATTGCAGATACGCCTTATCAGTGCAAGTATCACGTCAAAAAAACCAAAATAATTATTCGTGCATATTCTATATCAACCATGTAACAATTCACCCCAACAACCCCAAAGAAATCGGGGTCGTGAGTTAATGATTGGTTATTATTGTATTGTTCGTACTGTCTATACAATTTTGTTTGCTCAATTAAGACCACTATACATATGTTTATACTATGCACAAACGCCATATATTAAATTCTCACAGCATAATCCCATGCATTTATCGTGATAAGAAATTATTCTGAGAGATGAAATGGATGAATCTACGCGTTACCACAATGCTCTTCTGCGTGTGCAACATCGCGACAGCGGGAGGGGGTTTATTGATGCCAGCGCTCGGTGGCAGGTGTCGTGATTTCTCACGGCAAAGCGTCAGGGTCACCTCGGGCCCCGCGGAGAAGGAAGAGGGGCAAGCGGCACTGTGGAACATCAGTCACGCAGTACCACGACGGGGCCACGCGGCCCAACGTCAACTTGCGGGGCCGCGCGTGACGGAGCCACGGGCAACGCCACGGCAAAGATGCGCACGCATCAGCGAGGACACGCTGGAGTCGCAGCGCATCCTCGTTAGCCTCGCACACACTTCATTTAATTAGCTCATTTGCGCCAGCTTAACGAGCTGCAGGATGGCGGGGGGGGGGGGACATCCACCTGTTTCCTCAGTCTGAAAGCTTTAGAGCTTTCAGCCGCCGGGCACACAATCGTGTATAGGACGTGGCGCGAAGGCACCGATACAAACTAATTACGCGTTTGAACGCGGCAACTCGTGAATAATGCATGGAAAAAAACCGCCCAAGCCAAAAAGCACACTCACACATGCACGGCGAACAATCAAAGGGGAAACTAAAAAAAAAACATTCAAATCGCGCAACAAATGTTTATGTATGAAAACCTCAGGTGCACCTCGTTGTTGCATATTACGGCTTATAATGCGAACTAATTTGTGAAATTTCAGTGGGAGTTTTGTGATCTACCTCCTTAGCCGGGATGCATTTTTGAAACATTACACGGTGAATACCAAAGCATAGTCTTTCTAAAAAAAAAAACCGCACCACGCTGGCTGCGACGAGTTGCACGCTCCGATCGGCACCAGATTCCCTATCTCAAACGAGGGGCCAGAAAAAACATGGGCACATGGCGGGGCACCAGCGCGCTTCGCTCGCACGTCGCTCTCTCGCTCGAGCCACACGCGCGCATTCATTAGCACGCGGTGGGGATTTATCGCCGGGGGGGGGGGCACCAGGCAGAGACCTTCCCTGCGTTTGGCCATTCAGGGCTGAATCCTTTCGCTTGACAGAGCGCATTGAGAGGTCTGTCTAATTGACACGGACTTTAAATTGGGTGACCCATGGCAAAGAGGCTCGCTTTGCAAGGGAACTCTGTGTTTGTGCCCCTGGATCACGGCATGATACTCGGTGGATAAACTGTTTCAATGTCTGCTTCATAAAGGAGGCTCCACACCCTGACTCTGCGTCTTCTGGGAGAAGGGAGCCGGGTGGCATCCACTGTTTGAGTGCCGTGCTTCAAGAGGGGGTGGGGGGATGCTGAGATAAACTTTGGGCATCTGGGAGGAGACAGCACGGAAATCAGCTTGCAAGATTTTTTTAAAAGAACGAGACCACTTTATGCCAGCATCCCTGGAGAAAATGTCGCTGAAAAAATATCAATATCCTAAAGAGAAACTCATTTAATGCTTTTTATCGCCATAATCATCCTGGATTGAGCTGGGAAAACCTCACCGAGGCTAAAGGCTGTCCTTTCAGGAGGGTCCTATATCTGGAACGCCCTCCCAACTTCTTTGACGATATTTTCGACGTGGAAGGAAACTTGGGTAAGGGGAGAAAACCCCGCATGCGTGAGGAGATAACCATTAAATATTCTAAGATAATTTTTCGATTTAAAGCTATCGTGACTGCAGGGATTCATCTTCTTGGTTCTTTCGGTAAAGTCACATAGAAGAGAAATAACATAATGAAAATAAAACATAATAAAATAATTCTCACGACGTTTTGGCCACAACGCAAGCAGCCGTCCTCCGGTGAAGACCAGGTCTGTCTCCCCTTCTACGTGACTTTTCCGAAAGAACCAAGAATATGAACTGCAAGCAGCCATCCTCAGGTGAAGACCAGGTCTGTCTCCCCGACAGACCTGGTCTTCACCTGAGGACACCTGAGGACAGAAGCAGCCGTCCTCAGGTGAAGACCAGGTCTGTCGGGAAGACCAGGGAAGACCAGGGAGACAGACCTGGTCTTCACCTGAAGACAGCTGCTTGCGTTGTGGCCGAAAAGTCATGAGAATTATTTTCTAATGTTTTATTTTTATTATTTTATTATTTCCCTTCTACGTGACTTTACCGAAAGAACCAAGAAGATGATTCTAAGAGAAGCCAACAGCAACACTTTGCGGCCCTAGCAAAGGCCACTCGACGGGCACCCGTAGGAAGAAAATCTCGCAGTGAGCTCCACCACCCCCCCAACCGACGAAAACGACACGTAACAAACCTGCAATGGCCCGGACAAGCCCAGCCACAAACACACCCACCCCTCCCCCCCGGCAGTCATTATCCAAGTCTCCTCGAGTGTATTTTGGGGAAAATATTTGCAATAATTCCACAACAAACTCCCGACTTACAGCTGGGATTGGGGAAAAAAAAAAAATATGGTGCCGGCTCACTGAGGGCCAGCTGTCTGCTGCAGGCGACTGGAGGTCAAGGCGACGCCGAAGGATTTAAACATTCCCCAAAGTTCCTTTGCACGAGGCTGCATTTGCAATAAAAGTGAAATACTAGAAAACTTTTTGAAAAATACGAACCATACACACGAAAAAACGGGTTACGTCTCGAGCCAACATTCGCTTCAATTATCCCCAAATAGGAGCCAGAACGTTAACACATGTCACAAGCAAAAACTGTACTTTCCGTAACCCGAAAAAAAAGATTCAAATATTGCGTTACTTACTTGCTATTATGAACCAAAAATGCTCGTTCAAAGGCAAAGGGAAAACAATACTTTAACCAACAATTCTTAGAACAACAGGGATGGAATTTCTTTACGACACAGCCACTGCAAGCCTCTTTTTTTCCCACAGAAGACTGGATACTCAAGTTGAGTGCAGTCAACTCAACCAGGGTGTGAGCACAGAGTTACTAAAGCGAGCCTCTTGTTAGCCTCCACACAACATAAGTTTAGCCAATCAAAAGCCTACGCACGTACATAAGTATATAAAGATATATACATATACGCTGAGCTTCTTTTACACCATACGTAGCCAACCGTGCGGGAGGACATCAAAAAGCAGTTAGAAAGAAATTAGTTTTCAACTAGATGATTTCAAAGTACATCGCTCCAGTGGCTTCCTAATATTGAAAGAGCGTTCCAGACGGCCGTAGAAGCACATCTGAAAGTACACGATGCAGTGACCGTTCTTTGCTCGATGGTTAGCCAAAACCCGCTGCGAGGATGACCAGAGTTCGCGTGATGGTGTATGCTCCTTGGCACTACTCAGCGAGGTAGAGCTACACACAAGTGGATGGAAGGATAAATATGTAGAATGAGACGGAGCAAGGCATTTGATGGACATCTCCTAACCCTCCTTATGCTCCCACCGGGAGGAACAGGCAGATAGGTGCCAAGAAGCGACCACCAATCGCAAATAGAAAATAAACTTTAAAAAATATTAAGCGGAAAATAAATATCCCTTTTGAAACAAACTTTTTGCACATGTGGACAAGTGATTAAAAAGAGTGTTAAAGTAATGAAAAATAAAAAAATGTATCGTACAAAAAATGTTATAATACAAAGCGGTGACACCGTAAACATTTTGGGAAAATGAAAACACGCTTGCCAAAGTATATTTAACCTAAAAAAAAAGAAGAAAATTATGAAAGATTAAAATTTTCTGGTTGCTCAGTAACCCCGGTGTATTTTTTTCCTGCAAGGAACAATTTCCTCCAAAAAAATTCTCTGGTGCAAACTATTCCTTGACCTTTCGGAGCAATTACTACAACCCCACCTCCCTCTTCCCATGCATTCTTTTGTTTTTTTGCCATTTCTCTTTGGCAAAAAAAAATGCAAAACAATCCAAACAAGAATTCCATGATAACAAATGCGACACCAGCAAATGGGTAACACAAGTATTTACAGATGCGTATGTGGGTGTACAAAACCTTATTGTAGTTCTCTACACACGCGTATGTACACGTTATACATGCTCACTTAATTGTTTGTGTATGTGCGTGTGTATATCCGGTCCTGAGCATCCACTGGGTGAACTTGGCCTCAAATGAGTACCTGGTGCGATGTGCAAACATCGCCAAAAAGGAGACAAAGGCAGCCAGGCGTGGTGCTGGACACCTACCCTGTCATGCGCTGTGCTGGCCTTCATAGGTACTGCTCGCTAACAGCACTTGCCCCAATAGTCTGTTAAGGCTAGACGGGGCATCTTTGTGTGCGAGCTTGGAAGTGCTTGCACAAAGGATAGTAACATCTCATCCTGTGTTCTTTGGAATCAGTTGTTGATTCACCGACAAACACATACTTACTTGTGTACACGCACGCACAATCACATGCTGGGAATGGGACGAATCCATCAGAGCCGGATCAAATCGAATCCGAAATTCTGCTGAGCTTCTGAAAACCGAATTCCAATCACAATGAGGAAATAAAGAGGCAAACGAGCAGGTTGGAGCACATTTGTAAGTGTGAGTTTGATTCTAAAAGAGTGTGTGCGCACAAGTTCGGTTTTATTTTTTGGCACTGCTGCTTATTCTTTAGAATGGGGCTACTAAAGTGTTCAGGATGGCATTGACTGGTGGGCTGTATGTGCCGTTAGCAACATGCTATTAAGGTTTGAAGTATGGCGCACAGCACCAAGGTGCGGTGTTGCGGTGTTGGGTCCAGCTCATCAAGCGTCCACTCTTTGCAAATCCTCTCATGGTTGCTACTGCTGCTGCTGTTGCCCATTCACCTACTGAGGTGCTGTTCATATTTCTGCGCACGGTGCAGCAGATTAACTTTTTTTTACTGTACAGTACATGGGATGCAATAACACCGATTGGTAAAACGATAGGATGTTTGTGTACGCTGTTCAACCCCTGCCTCCTCACATTAAAGATGCACCGGCGCCATGAGCAGATTGTTCTCATATATCCCATTATTCCAGGAGGGCGAGAAAACGCGTGCGTGTTGCGTGCATGCGCGCGCAACCACGTCGGCACAGGAGTACGCACCGGCGTGTGCACGCAGATGTGTTCATGTACGTACGCAGATGTGTTCACGTGCGTACATGTGTTTACTCATGTGTCTTGAGTGCTCGCATGTGTCTGTGTTTGTGTCATAGAACAGCGGTGAGCTCGCTGCACTACTCGGGCCTTCCTGAACACGACTCGGCATGAAATGAGTACTTGCGGTGGTGTGTAAACATCGCCACTGGGTCTCCAACGGCGGTCGGGCGTCGTGTTGGCCACCCATCCCCTCGTGTGCTGTGCCGGCCTTCATAGGTGTTCGCTCACAGCACTTGTCCGAAAAGTATGTTAAGGCTATACAGGGGATTTTTTTATCTTTGTGTATGAGCAAGTACGTGTGCATGCGAGCAGAGGGCACATGTCTTGACAGTGAACCTGTGCTGTATTAGAAACCTAGACTTGGCATGGTTAGAGATGGAGTGATTTTAAGACTATGGATTCCAGCCACATCACGATTCAGGAGCTGGTGGAACGAGCTTGGAGTTATTTTCTGTTTTAATGTAATTTACTGAGTCTAGTTTTGAATGTTGATAACCGTTTAATATTTCCTGTCCATCTTTAAACATAGTTGAGTACCTCTCCTGGGCCACCGAGTTTTGGAAAAAGTCCACCTTCTAAAAATGGCTAAATATGCTGACACTATTAACCAATAACCTGGACCAAATTTCACGCAAAGATGAAAAGTCTTCAGCATCACCATCTCTACTTTATCTTAATCGATACATAGGCTGACGATAGCTTCTTCCACCTAAAGCTCATTCTTTTTACATACATCAATATAATACGCAGATCAGCCTCGGGTTCATAAGATTATTGTTTGGAATTTTATCATCTCTGTATAACACTCCTCTCATATTTATTTCAAGTGAATTTTACTGTGCTATCTTGTAGGCCGTTTTTGCTTTCGTAACTCTGATCCAGCACGATGGGCCCTCACCTGGTTAAAAGATATTGTTGCTTATTACAATAATGTCATTTTTTTTACCTCCAATTTTCTCAATGATGTCACACATCTGCCTGCCCGCCGTACCTCTCTTCATTATTGACAACTTGCAGCTCGGCACACGGCAGATGCCTGCGTAGCGTGACTCACGACCTCCTCTTGATACCAAGATCCAGGATGGTCATGTCTATGCGCCGCTTCTCGGTGGCAGCCCAACAGTCTGGAACGCTATCCTTCTGCACATTCGCAGCATCACCTCAATCGCCTCCTTCCAGAGACACTTAAAAACGCACCTCTATAACCACGTGCTTTTGAGCGACTCTGAGCTTGGTTCCGCGCCTCCGAGTTGCGGACGTAACGGCCGCAAATTTGCGCGCGTTATAAATTGCATCATTATTATTAAAACTCTTTTTCAGCTAAAAATGTTACTCTTATTCAGCACCGAGATAGAGAACCCAGGGAAAACACACGCATTTGAGGGGGGTAACACTCAAAGCTCCGCACACGTAGATTATTGAATCCAATGCTGTACACTGCCATTTTCTTGACACCGTACAGGCATCGCAGCACAATGCCACGATGATGCCATCAATTATGACATCGGTAGTCAAGATTACATCAAGTGCTTCTGTTGGGGAAAAATAACAAAACACAGGAAATTCCGCTCTAAAAGATAATTAATACCTTTCCAGCCTCATTGGAAAGCAGGAAATGATCATTCTTTTTTCTCTGATTTACCTTCTCATTCATTTGCATTCAAGAAGCAAGGAAGTAGGAGTATTCGCTCAGTAAGCCATTAGGTTTAAACTTACAAACTCACGGTCTTTCTATAACGACCTGTCATTATCATGATTTTTATACCTGAATGCTCTGAATCCGTAGTACATATATGGTGCTGATTAAAAAAAAACTGTCGTGCACACGCATAGCACTAATGCCTTTTGAGAGAGGCTACATACACACAGCCAGGTTTATATACAACAAATAAATTACTTCTTTGTTGGATTGTTTTCCGAAAATTATAAGCAACTGGAAAAGGTAATACGACGCTTTACCTCTCAAAACGCCTACATGCCCCCATGGCATTTATACATGGCCTGTGGTGCATTCCCAACACCAATCGCCAAGCGTCCCCCACACAATACGGCGTGGCGAGTCGTGACCCAGCCGAGTACGAGGGCCCTCTTTGACAGAATTGACGACTCAGCGGGTCTCTCGGATCTTCACGGGGGGGGGGGGGCGGGGGGAGTGAGGTGACAGAAGTTTGGAAGTTACACTGATGCAGCTGCGCGGTGTGACAAACAGCAGACAGCTCAAGTGTGTAAACGTGCTGTTGGAGCGAGGGTGGTTTTTTTTTTGCCCTGATTTCCACTGAGAGGCTGGGCTGCCCACATTGTATCAAAACCAGCCAACATCCCATATAGATGGATTCGCTGCAGGTCACTGTGCTTACCCACTGCGTTCCAAGAGCTTCACCGCACCGCTGCAGATAAACATGCTACCCCGCTGTGCACGTGCTGCTCATTTTCCTCCCACTGTGCAGCGGGCTCTAGAAAATGATGATACGAGGCGCCCATAGCCTCCGCTTCGAGCGCCGGAGCCGAGAACGCCCGGTGCCAAGCGCGCACCACCGGGAACATTTCTGACCACGGCGGCCGTGACCTTTTGAATCTCGGATCACAAACCCAGAGCCCATGTGGCACAGCCATCTGCATGCAGTAAATCCCTGAGCAATAAGGCACGCACGCACAC